>NC_088236.1:8860628-9040628 GCF_036934945.1 Oncorhynchus masou masou | reverse complement strand
GCCATAACTTTTTATCCTTCTATTTTCTGCTGCCTCTCACTCTCTCCTCCCCCCCTCTCTCTCTCTCTCTCTCTCTCTCTTTCACTCTCTCTCCTCCCCCCTCCTCTCTCCCTCTCTCTCTCTCTCTCTCTCACTCTCTCTCCTCCCCCTCCTCTCTCTCTCTTTCTTTCTTTCTCTCTCTCTCTTCTCTCTCTCTCTCTCTTTGTTTGTCTTTCTCTCTCTCTCTTTGTTTGTCTCTCTCTCTCTCACTCTCTCTCCTCCCCCTCCTCTCTCTCTCTTTCTCTCTCTCTCACTCACTCTCTCTCTCTCTCTCTTTGTTTGTCTTTCTCTCTTATCTCCGTCTTTGGCTCTGTCTCTCTTTCTTCCTCATTTTTTGTTTGTTTCTCATTTGTGTTGCCATCTCAGCGCCTGAAACAATCCGAATCCGCAGACTAGACTTTTATGCTGGTAAGACGTGTGTGTGTGTGTGTACACAAGCTTGTGTGTTCATCTTGATGTGAGGGATGTGTGTGTGTGTGTGTGTGTGTGTGTGTGTGTGTGTGTGTGTGTGTGTGTGTGTGTGTGTGTGTGTGTGTGTGTGTGTGTGTGTGTGTGTGTGTGTGTGTGTGTGTGTGTGTGTGTGTGTGTGTGTGTGTGTGTGTGTGTGTTGTGCAATTTGGCTGTGCTCTGTTTGTCTTTTTGAACACTGAGCTCCCATGCACTGAACCGTCAAGCATCACGCCACAACACAGCAGACAGCAATACTGATGGATCATGTGGCCTTGGTATGGATGGCAGCCCAGGAGGTCCAAAATCCCCTCAGTCACACACAGTAAAAGTAGAGATGTGTCCAAGAAACACACACCCTGGCCTTCACTCAGAGAAAAGTGTGTTCAGTGATGTCGGACGGGTGTACAGAGAAGACCAGTTTAATGGTGTGTGCTGTGTTGACCATGGGAGGTTGACAGTCCAGTCTTAGAGCAGGAGAAAGATCAGTCACAGGGACCAACTCTTTGAGCTCAGCACTAGTAAACATGGGAAAAGGAAGCATATGTTTTACAGCACGACCTTAGTGTACACTGGCATGACATTTTGCAAGCGCTCTTATACATTTTCATATTTGTTCGTGCTGGTCCCCCCGTGGAAATCAAACCCACAACCCTGACATTACAAGTGACGTGCTCTACCAGCTAAGCCGTGCTCTACTAGCTGAGCCGTGCCCTACCAGCTGAGCCCTGCCCTACCAGCTGAGCCGTGCCCTACCAGCTGAGCCGTGCCCTACCAGCTGAGCCCTGCCCTACCAGCTGAGCCCTGCCCTACCAGCTGAGCCCTGCCCTACCAGCTGAGCCCTGCCCTACCAGCTGAGCCGTGCCCTACGGGACAACAACACAATATAGTCTACTGTCTTCTCTAAAGAGTAGTGACGGGGGAAAACATTTATAGTTACATATTCTGAAATGATTTTGGACGATATTATATTAATATTTAGACTCCAAGTATCGATGTGTTTTTCGCTAGGTAGCGTTAGTTGGCGCAAATCAGCTGTACCTTCGCCCGAAAGTTCCTTACTATGGCTTGTTGTCCATCTTCTTTTTAAACAACGAACCAACTTTTATATTCGTTACTGATCAAAACAAATGGTATCATGATCTCTCTTGTCTCTTTGCAGGAGACATATTGTGAGCAATATGTCTGGACTTATAGAATTGTGAGAATCTCAATGCACGTCGTATCAGCACCTAGCGTGTCGAATCAAAAACACATATCTTGACCAATGGCTAAAACCAAAGGTCCAAACCTCATGTCTATCCGTTCAAAAGTTATTGGAGTTTTTACACGTGTAGGATGGCCAGAAAAAGTGGTCAAAAATATGGAAAATAGCATTGCATCAGCCAGGCGCCTAGTGGTTAGAGGAGGCAGGTAGCCTAGTGGTTAAAGGAGGTAGGTAGCCTAGTGGTTAGAGGAGGTAGGTAGCCTAGTGGTTAGAGGAGGCAGGTAGCCTAGTGGTTAGAGGAGGTAGGTAGCCTAGTGGTTAGAGGAGGCAGGTAGCCTAGTGGTTAGAGGAGGTAGGTAGCCTAGTGGTTAGAGGAGGCAGGTAGCCTAGTGGTTAGAGGAGGTAGGTAGCCTAGTGGTTAGAGGAGGCAGGTAGCCTAGTGGTTAGAGGAGGTAGGTAGCCTAGTGGTTAGAGGAGGCAGGTAGCCTAGTGGTTAGAGGAGGCAGGTAGCCGAGTGGTTAGAGGAGGCAGGTAGCCTAGTGGTTAGAGGAGGCAGGTAGCCTAGTGGTTAGAGGAGACAGGTAGCCTAGTGGTTAAAGGAGGTAGGTAGCCTAGTGGTTAGAGGAGGCAGGTAGCCTAGTGGTTAGAGGAGGTAGGTAGCCTAGTGGTTAGAGGAGGTAGGTAGCCTAGTGGTTAGAGGAGGCAGGTAGCCTAGTGGTTAGAGGAGACAGGTAGCCTAGTGGTTAGAGGAGGTAGGTAGCCTAGTGGTTAGAGGAGGTAGGTAGCCTAGTGGTTAGAGGAGGTAGGTAGCCTAGTGGTTAGAGGAGGCAGGTAGCCTAGTGGTTAGAGGAGACAGGTAGCCTAGTGGTTAGAGGAGGCAGGTAGCCGAGTGGTTAGAGGAGGCAGGTAGCCTAGTGGTTAGAGGAGGCAGGTAGCCTAGTGGTTAGAGGAGGTAGGTAGCCAAGTGGTTAGAGGAGGCAGGTAGCCTAGTGGTTAGAGGAGGCAGGTAGCCGAGTGGTTAGAGGAGGCAGGTAGCCTAGTGGTTAGAGGAGGCAGGTAGCCTAGTGGTTAGAGGAGACAGGTAGCCTAGTGGTTAAAGGAGGTAGGTAGCCTAGTGGTTAGAGGAGGCAGGTAGCCTAGTGGTTAGAGGAGGTAGGTAGCCTAGTGGTTAGAGGAGGTAGGTAGCCTAGTGGTTAGAGGAGGCAGGTAGCCTAGTGGTTAGAGGAGACAGGTAGCCTAGTGGTTAGAGGAGGTAGGTAGCCTAGTGGTTAGAGGAGGTAGGTAGCCTAGTGGTTAGAGGAGGTAGGTAGCCTAGTGGTTAGAGGAGGCAGGTAGCCTAGTGGTTAGAGGAGACAGGTAGCCTAGTGGTTAGAGGAGACAGGTAGCCTAGTGGTTAGAGGAGGCAGGTAGCCTAGTGGTTGGAGGTGGCAGGGTAGCCTAGTGGTTGGAGGTGGCAGGGTAGCCTAGTGGTTAGAGGAGGCAGGTAGCCTAGTGGTTATAGGAGACAGGTAGCCTAGTGGTTAGAGGAGGCAGGTAGTCTAGTGGTTAGAGGAGGCAGGTAGCCTAGTGGTTAGAGGAGGCAGGTAGCCTAGTGGTTAGAGGAGGCAGGTAGCCTAGTGGTTAGAGGAGGCAGGTAGCCTAGTGGTTAGAGGAGGCAGGTAGCCTAGTGGTTAGAGGAGACAGGTAGCCTAGTGGTTAGAGGAGGCAGGTAGCCTAGTGGTTAGAGGAGGCAGGTAGCCTAGTGGTTAGAGGAGGTAGGTAGCCTAGTGGTTAGAGGAGGTAGGTAGCCTAGTGGTTAGAGGAGGCAGGTAGCCTAGTGGTTAGAGGAGACAGGTAGCCTAGTGGTTAGAGGAGGTAGGTAGCCTAGTGGTTAGAGGAGGTAGGTAGCCTAGTGGTTAGAGGAGGTAGGTAGCCTAGTGGTTAGAGGAGGCAGGTAGCCTAGTGATTAGAGGAGACAGGTAGCCTAGTGGTTAGAGGAGGCAGGTAGCCGAGTGGTTAGAGGAGGCAGGTAGCCTAGTGGTTAGAGGAGGCAGGTAGCCTAGTGGTTAGAGGAGGTAGGTAGCCTAGTGGTTAGAGGAGGCAGGTAGCCTAGTGGTTAGAGGAGGCAGGTAGCCGAGTGGTTAGAGGAGGCAGGTAGCCTAGTGGTTAGAGGAGGCAGGTAGCCTAGTGGTTAGAGGAGACAGGTAGCCTAGTGGTTAAAGGAGGTAGGTAGCCTAGTGGTTAGAGGAGGCAGGTAGCCTAGTGGTTAGAGGAGGTAGGTAGCCTAGTGGTTAGAGGAGGTAGGTAGCCTAGTGGTTAGAGGAGGCAGGTAGCCTAGTGGTTAGAGGAGACAGGTAGCCTAGTGGTTAGAGGAGGTAGGTAGCCTAGTGGTTAGAGGAGGTAGGTAGCCTAGTGGTTAGAGGAGGTAGGTAGCCTAGTGGTTAGAGGAGGCAGGTAGCCTAGTGGTTAGAGGAGACAGGTAGCCTAGTGGTTAGAGGAGACAGGTAGCCTAGTGGTTGGAGGTGGCAGGGTAGCCTAGTGGTTGGAGGTGGCAGGGTAGCCTAGTGGTTAGAGGAGGCAGGTAGCCTAGTGGTTATAGGAGACAGGTAGCCTAGTGGTTAGAGGAGGCAGGTAGTCTAGTGGTTAGAGGAGGCAGGTAGCCTAGTGGTTAGAGGAGGCAGGTAGCCTAGTGGTTAGAGGAGGCAGGTAGCCTAGTGGTTAGAGGAGGCAGGTAGCCTAGTGGTTAGAGGAGGCAGGTAGCCTAGTGGTTAGAGGAGGCAGGTAGCCTAGTGGTTAGAGGAGGCAGGTAGCCTAGTGGTTAGAGGAGGCAGGTAGCCTAGTGGTTAGAGGAGGCAGGTAGCCTAGTGGTTAGAGGAGACAGGTAGCCTAGTGGTTAGAGGAGACAGGTAGCCTAGTGGTTAGAGGAGGCAGGTAGCCTAGTGGTTGGAGGTGGCAGGGTAGCCTAGTGGTTGGAGGTGGCAGGGTAGCCTAGTGGTTAGAGGAGGCAGGTAGCCTAGTGGTTATAGGAGACAGGTAGCCTAGTGGTTAGAGGAGGCAGGTAGCCTAGTGGTTAGAGGAGGCAGGTAGCCTAGTGGTTAGAGGAGGCAGGTAGCCTAGTGGTTAGAGGAGGCAGGTAGCCTAGTGGTTAGAGGAGGCAGGTAGCCTAGTGGTTAGAGGAGGCAGGTAGCCTAGTGGTTAGAGGAGGCAGGTAGCCTAGTGGTTAGAGGAGGCAGGTAGCCTAGTGGTTAGAGGAGACAGGTAGCCTAGTGGTTAGAGGAGGCAGGTAGCCTAGTGGTTGGAGGTGGCAGCGTAGCCTAGTGGTTAGAGGAGGCAGGTAGCCTAGTGGTTAGAGGAGGCAGGTAGCCTAGTGGTTATAGGAGACAGGTAGCCTAGTGGTTAGAGGAGGCAGGTAGTCTAGTGGTTAGAGGAGGCAGGTAGCTTAGTGGTTAGAGGGGAGCGGCAGGGTAGTCTAGTGGTTAGAGTAGGCAGGTAGCCTAGTGGTTAGAGGAGGCTGGTAGCCTAGTGGTTAGAGGAGGCAGGTAGCCTAGTGGTTAGAGGAGGCAGGTAGCCTAGTGGTTAGAGGAGGCAGGTAGCCTAGTGGTTAGAGGAGGCAGGTAGCCTAGTGGTTAGAGGGGATCAGCAGGGTAGCTTAGTGGTTAGAGGGGAGCGGCAGGTAGCCTAGTGGTTAGAGGGGAGCAGCAGGGTAGCCTGGTGGTTAGGGGGGAGCAGCAGGGTAGCCTAGTGGTTAGAGGAGGCAGGTAGCCTAGTGGTTAGAGGGGAGCGGCAGGTAGCCTAGTGGTTAGAGGAGGCAGGTAGCCTAGTGGTTAGAGGTGGCAGGTAGCCTAATGTTTAGAGGAGGCAGGTAGCCTAGTGGTTAGAGGAGGCAGGTAGCCTAGTGGTTAGAGGGGTGGGGCAGGTAGCCTAGTGGTTAGAGGGGTGTGGCAGGTAGCCTAGTGGTTCGAGGGGAGCAGCAGGTAGCCTAGTGGTTAGAGGAGGCAGGTAGCCTAGTGGTTAGAGGAAGCAGGTAGCCTAGTGGTTCGAGGAGGCAGGTAGCCTAGTGGTTCGAGGAGGCAGGTAGCCTAGTGGTTCGAGGAGGCAGGTAGCCTAGTGGTTCGAGGAGGCAGGTAGCCTAGTGGTTCGAGGAGGCAGGTAGCCTAGTGTTTAGAGGGGTGCGGCAGGGTAGCCTGGTGGTTAGAGTGTTGGACTAGTAACCGAAAGGTTGCAAGTTCAAATTCCCAAGATGACAAGGTACAAATCTGTCATTCTGCCCCTGAACAAGGCAGTTTACCCACCTTTTCTAGGCCGTCATTGAAAACAAGAATTTGTTCATAACCGACTCACCCAGTTAAATAAAGGTAAAAAACAACAACAACAGGGTATCGTGTTAATTTGGCTTTTTGCGACTCGCGGAAACAACTTTGCAGACGACCGCAGTGTAAAATCCTCAAAAGTCGCTGCGAGAAAGAAAGCGGTGCCACTCTGTCGAAGAGACCTCGATGCTTATTATGGGATGTATTAGGTGACACATTTTTGGGGGATATAATGCTAATGAGATGTCAGAGAAAGACCCCACTGAACATTTCAGAACATCAAGAATCACATTTGTCTGGGAAATTTCATATTTTGTAACGTAAGGAAGTGAAATGTCATAACGAAAGCTCATTTTCACGCACTCTGGGCAGTGGGTGGCCACCCTACTAAGTATTGTGATAATATCGCATCGTGAGGTCCCTGACAATTCCCAGCCCTCCTCGGGAGATGGCTTCATCAATTAATTCATATACAAAATAACACTAATATTGCAATTGTTTTCACAAATTCAACATGACAGCAATTATTATTTGAGATGTGGCTTGTTTGGAGCCTAACAGTATATCAGAACAGGGGCACTTGTGTAGAATATGGAATATACTGTTCATGTCGCTGTCGTTTGGGTGAACCCATGTTTAGTTTAGAACACAAATAAGAACACATAAAACTTAAAAGACATACATGCACATGAATAAAATCATGGAGAATAACACACAATACAGTCTGGGACTTATTTCCATGGTTAAATCATGGAGGATAACACACAATACAGTCTGGGACTTATTTCCATGGTTAAATCATGGAGGATAACACACAATAAAGTCTGGGACTTATTTACATGGTTAAATCATGGAGGATAACACACAATACAGTCTGGGACTTATTTACATTGTTAAATCATGGAGGATAACACACAATACAGTCTGGGACTTATTTCCATTGTTAAATCATGGAGGATAACACACAATAAAGTCTGGGACTTATTTCCATTGTTAAATCATGAAGGATAACACACAATACAGTCTGGGACTTATTTCCATGGTTAAATCATGGAGGATAACACACAATACAGTCTGGGACTTATTTCCATTGTTAAATCATGGAGGATAACATGGAGGATAACACACAATACAGTCTGGGACTTATTTACATTGTTAAATCATGGAGGATAACATGGAGGATAACACACAATACAGTCTGGGACTTATTTCCATTGTGGTCCTCTTGAATGGAAGTTAAGACAGACAGAAGCTAACTGACTGTGTGTGTTTTCTATCCCCAGAGCACGAGAAACATCGTCTGTGTAAGAGTGCTGACTACATGAATCTTCACTTCAAGGTCAAGTGGCTTTACAACGAGTATGTGATCGACCTGCCTGCCTTCCAAGACACTGTACCAGAGTATTCTGCGTGAGTAGGGACCCCCCCCACCCCCACCCACACTGTATCCTCTTGCTCATGAATTCATGAAATCACTCTTTCTTTCTGACAGCCACTTGTTCTCTAACACTTTGTTTCATACTGCTTCTTTCTCACATTCACACAACGTCTTTTCCAATTCTCTCTTCCTGTAATTGGGCTGTAACTGTCTCCCTCACTGACTGTCTCCCTTTCTGACTGTCTCCCTTTCTGACTGTCTCCCTTTCTGACTGTCTGTCTCCCTTTTTGACTGTCTCCCTTTCTGTCTGTCTCCCTTTCTGACTGTCTCCCTTTCTGACTGTCTGTCTCCCTTTCTGACTGTCTGTCTCCCTTTTTGACTGTCTCCCTTTCTGTCTGTCTCCCTCACTGTCTGTCTCCCTCACTGACTGTCTCCCTCACTGACTGTCTCCCTCACTGACTGTCTCCCTTTCTGACTGTCTCCCTTTCTGACTGTCTCCCTTTCTGACTGTCTGTCTCCCTTTTTGACTGTCTCCCTTTCTGTCTGTCTCCCTTTCTGTCTGTCTCCCTTTCTGTCTGTCTCCCTTTCTGATTGTCTCCCTCTCTGACTCTCCCTTTCTGTCTGTCTCCCTTTCTGTCTGTCTACCTTTCTGTCTGTCTCCCTTTCTGACTGTCCCCCTTTCTGTCTCCCTTCCTGACTGTCTCCCTTTCTGTCTGTCTCCCTTTCTGTCTGTCTCCCTTTCTGTCTGTCCCCCTTTCTGACTCCCTTCCTGACTGTCTCCCTTTCTGTCTCCTTTCCTGACTGTCTCCCTTTCTGTTTCCCTTCCTGACTGTCTCCCTTTCTGTCTCCCTTCCTGTCTGTCTCCCTTTCTGTCTGTCTCCCTTTCTGTCTGTCTCCCTTCCTGTCTGTCTCCCTTCCTGTCTGTCTCCCTTCCTGTCTGTCTCCCTTTCTGTCTGTCTCCCTTTCTGTCTGTCTCCATTTCTGACTGTCTCCCTTTCTGTCTCCCTTCCTGTCTGACTGTCTCCCTTTCTGTCTGTCTCCCTTCCTGTCTGTCTCCCTGTCTGTCTCCCTGTCTGTCTGTCTGTCTGTCTGTCTGTCTGTCTGTCTGTCTGTCTGTCTCCCTTTCTGTCTGTCTCCCTTCCTGTCTGTCTGTCTCCCTGTCTGTCTGTCTGACTGTCTCCCTTTCTGTCTGTCTCCCTTTCTGACTGTTTGGCTCCCTTTCTGTCTGTCTCCCTTTCTGTCTGTCTCCCTTTCTGTCTGTCTCCCTTTCTGTCTGTCTCCCTTCCTGTCTGTCTCCCTGTCTGTCTCCCTGTCTGTCTGTCTGTCTGTCTGTCTGTCTGTCTGTCTGTCTGACTCCCTTTCTGTCTGTCTCCCTTCCTGTCTGTCTGTCTCCCTGTCTGTCTGTCTGACTGTCTCCCTTTCTGTCTGTCTCCCTTTCTGACTGTTTGGCTCCCTTTCTGTCTGTCTCCCTTTCTGTCTGTCTCCCTTTCTGTCTGTCTCCCTTCCTGTCTGTCTCCCTTCCTGTCTGCCTCTCTTTCTGACTCTCTCTTTCTCGTTTTCTTTCCCACTGTCCCTCCCTCCTTCTCCTTCTCTTTCTCCCTCTTCTTTCCTCTCTCTCCAGGTGGTTTCTGCAGTTTGTCCTTCAGTGGCTGGGTGAGAACGAGGATGTGTCCATGGAGTTTATGAATGGAGCTCTAGAGAGGGACAAGAGGGAAGGGGTGAGGGACCTCCACATCTCACCAGCTCACTTGCACACTTCCTCACATGGGTTTAACAATGGCGGAAACTCCCTCCAGCCAATACTTGAACCAATGCTATACTTTAAAATCCATTTTGGGGAGTGTGCAAGTACACACATCAAGAAAATGGTGGAGAATCGGGGCACAGACTAATTATACCTATCTGACCTTTGTACCATGACCTCTGACCTCTCTCTCTCTCTCTCTCTCTCTCCCTCTATCTCTACCGCTCTCTCCTCCCTACTATAGTTCCAGCAGACATCGGAGCATGCTCTGTTCTCCAGTTCAGTAGTGGACATCTTCACCCAGCTCAACCAGAGCTTTGAGATCATCAAGAAACTAGACTGCCCTGACCCCAAGGTGCAGGCCCACTACAACAGGCGATTCGCCAAGGTAACACACAAACACGCACACACACATACCACACACACCATGTGCACAAACACACACACACACACACACACACACACACACACACACACACACACACACACACACACACACACACACACACACACACACAAACTCTCTCGCTGAGATGAATAGATAAATGTCAATGGAATTTAATTCAATCAAATTAGCAAGCAACATAATTAATACAGAGTCAACCTCGTTAACAACAAACACAACTTTAATACAGAGAATAAGAGGTAGAGAGATATAATTATGGACACTTCAAAACACCTGAAAAACATTATCGCCATGGTCAGATGGTTATTGTTGACTTTAAAATACTGAACTTGTGATAGAGTTTGTGTTTTGTATCAGTCTGCAGGGTGGAACCCCAGTGGTTGGTGTGTTGTATCAGTCTGCAGGGTAGAAACCCAGTGGTTGGTGTGTTGTATCAGTCTGCAGGGTAGAAACCCAGTGGTTGGTGTGTTGTATCAGTCTGCAGGGTAGAACCCCAGTGGTTGGTGTATTGTATCAGTCTGCAGGGTAGAAACCCAGTGGTTGGTGTGTTGTATCCGTCTGCAGGGTGGAACCCCAGTGGTTGGTGTGTTGTATCAGTCTGCAGGGTAGAAACCCAGTGGTTGGTGTGTTGTATCAGTCTGCAGGGTAGAACCCCAGTGGTTGGTGTGTTGTATCAGTCTGCAGGGTAGAACCCCAGTGGTTGGTGTGTTGTATCAGTCTGCAGGGTAGAAACCCAGTGGTTGGTGTGTTGTATCAGTCTGCAGGGTGGAACCCCAGTGGTTGGTGTGTTGTATCAGTCTGCAGGGTAGAAACCCAGTGGTTGGTGTGTTGTATCAGTCTGCAGGGTAGAACCCCAGTGGTTGGTGTGTTGTATCCGTCTGCAGGGTGGAACCCCAGTGGTTGGTGTGTTGTATCCGTCTGCAGGGTGGAACCCCAGTGGTTGGTGTGTTGTATCAGTCTGCAGTGTAGAACCCCAGTAGTTGGTGTGTTGTATCAGTCTGCAGGGTGAAACCCCAGTGGTTGGTGTGTTGTATCAATCTGCAGGGTGGAACCCCAGTGGTTGGTGTGTTGTATCCGTCTGCAGGGTGGAACCCCAGTGGTTGGTGTGTTGTATCCGTCTGCAGGGTAGAACCCCAGTGGTTGGTGTGTTGTATCAGTCTGCAGGGTGGAACCCCAGTGGTTGGTGTGTTGTATCCGTCTGCAGGGTAGAACCCCAGTGGTTGGTGTGTTGTATCAGTCTGCAGGGTGGAACCCCAGTGGTTGGTGTGTTGTATCAGTCTGCAGGGTGGAACCCCAGTGGTTGGTGTGTTGTATCCGTCTGCAGGGTGGAACCCCAGTGGTTGGTGTGTTGTATCAGTCTGCAGGGTGGAACCCCAGTGGTTGGTGTGTTGTATCCGTCTGCAGGGTGGAACCACAGTGGTTGGTGTGTTGTATCAGTCTGCAGGGTGAAACCCCAGTGGTTGGTGTGTTGTATCAGTCTGCAGGGTGAAACCCCAGTGGTTGGTGTGTTGTATCAGTCTGCAGGGTAGAAACCCAGTGGTCTGACTGTTCTCTCTCTCTCTCCAGACCATCACCAAGGTGTTTTCTGACTGTTCTCTCTCTCTCTCCAGACCATCACCAAGGTGTTTTCTGACTGTTCTCTCTCTCTCTCCAGACCATCACCAAGGTGTTTTCTGACTGTTCTCTCTCTCTCCAGACCATCACCAAGGTGCTGATGCAGTACTGTGCTATCCTGTCCAAGGAGTTCCCCTCCTACTGCCAGAAGGAGAAGATAGTGAGTACTGCCTTCTCTCAACAGGGTTCCTTTAGGAACCGATAGACTGCATCCACTTCAAAACTCATTTCTGAAGGACACTATGTGTCCCCTCTCTACAGCTTCTGTACTGCATCCTCTTTAGAGCTTATAAAACACCTTAGTTTTCTTAGTTTCTCCAGCATGTTTTTTCTCGTCTCTCTGAATCTCACTTCACCTCAACACGCACCTTCTCTTTTACTCTCTTGTCTCTCTGAATCTCACTTCACCTCAACACACACCTTCTCTTTTACTCGCTTTTGTTTCTCTCTCCTCTCTTTTCTTTTTCTCTTATCTCTCTGTCTGTCTCCTTCTCTTTTCCTCCCTCTCTCCCAGCCATGTGTGTTGATGAATAACATACAACAGATGCGGGTCTTGTTGGAGAAGATGTTTGAGTGCATGGGGGCTAAACAGGTGAGAAGCAACGTTGTCGGACACTTTACACAGTATACTTAGGTGCCGGGGGGGAAATCTTACTCGACTACGAGGGATCCCAAAAGAAGGTGTGTGTGTGTGTGTGTGTGTGTGTGTGTGTGTGTGTGTGTGTGTGTGTGCGTGCGTGTACATAAAGTGGTTCAGAGCATATCGAAGCATATTAAGACTAACCAGCAGATGTGTGTGTGTGTCTCCAGGTCGCTGCAGAGGAGTGTATGGTAGGTCAAAGGTCCAAAGGCTGTTTCTGGGTCCAAGGTGACCCTCTCTCTCCTCGCACCTCTGCCCTTTCCTTCTCTGACCCAGATCCACCCCAGTGCCTATATATCTCAACTCAACATCCCGACTAAACCCTGTCCTGTACCTAGGATCTTCTCCTTAGCCTGACTGTTTGTGTTGCAGCCAGCACCTCTCTGTCTTTGTTTTGTTGTCACGCCAAAGACAACCAAACAAATAAAATAAGTATATGGATGAAAACCAATGGCTGGAAGTGTTGGCTTCCCTATAGCAACTATACAGATGTAGGTTCTTAATTTGATCACCCTGTTGCAGGAGAACGTTCCTGCAATGAAGGACATTTTCAACGTATAGTGTGCATTTACAGTTTTATTTACGGATTAAAATGGCTTCTTTCCACTTGGAATTTTCTGACTTGATTTTCCCTTATGAAAAATGTATCAACCCCATGTATCAACATCCATATATAGCTTCTTGTAGGTCTGTAGACCTCTCCATCCATATGTAGCTTCTTGTAGGTCTGTATACCTCTCCATCCATATGTAGCTTCTTGTAGGTCTGTAGACCTCTCCATCCATATGTAGCTTCTTGTAGGTCTGTATACCTCTCCATCCATATGTAGCTTCTTGTAGGTCTGTAGACCTCTCCATCCATATGTAGCTTCTTGTAGGTCTGTATACCTCTCCATCCATATGTAGCTTCTTGTAGGTCTGTAGACCTCTCCATCCATATGTAGCTTCTTGTAGGTCTGTAGACCTCTCCATCCATATGTAGCTTCTTGTAGGTCTGTAGACCTCTCCATCCATATGTAGCTTCTTGTAGGTCTGTAGACCTCTCCATCCATATGTAGCTTCTTGTAGGTCTGTAGACCTCTCCATCCATATGTAGCTTCTTGTAGGTCTGTAGATCTCTCCATCCATATGTAGCTTCTTGTAGGTCTGTAGACCTCTCCATCCATATGTAGCTTCTTGTAGGTCTGTATACCTCTCCATCCATATGTAGCTTCTTGTAGGTCTGTAGACCTCTCCATCCATATATAGCTTCTTGTAGGTCTGTAGACCTCTCCATCCATATGTAGCTTCTTGTAGGTCTGTAGACCTCTCCATCCATATGTAGCTTCTTGTAGGTCTGTAGACCTCTCCATCCATATACACTACCGTTCAAAAGTTTGGGGTCACTTAGAAATGTCTTTGTTTACCATAAAAACATACATGAAATGATTTGCTAAATGAATAGGAAATATAGTAAAGACATTGACAAGGTTATAAATAATGATTTTTAATTGGAATAATAATTGTGTCCTTCAAACTTTTCTTTTGTAAAAGAATCCTCCATTTGTCGCAAGTACCGCCTGGCAGACCTTTGGCATTCTAGTTGGTAATTCACGCCATCCTGAAGCACCTCCCACAAGGTTGATTGATAAAAATGTTTTGCTTTTCTTTCTAAAACAAGGACATTTTTAAATGACCCCAAACTTTTGAACGGTAGTGTGTGATTCCTTGTGTGACTGTTCTAGAATCCTTCTTTTGATATCAGCGGTAGCCCCGGACTCCTATGTTGTTACATTGTGTGGATTTAAACAGGACGCCTTCATGAAGGGCTTTATACATTTGATTTAATTGATTGATGATATACCCGTTTTTCTCCTAAGCTTGAGGATGAGGAGGAGCCAGAGGAGTTCGATGAGGGGGTAGGTCTGTCCATCTAACACAGGCAGTTAAGATGCTACTATAACATGGCATAGTATCTAGTTGTTTTCTGTCATACTCTAGGTTGTTATTGACAACACTGTAAGTTAACATTTTTTTTCTGGGCTGTCTTGTAGTCAATGAAAAGGGCACTGAATTTCTCTCAGATTTTAAACAGTGTTGTGGTTTCAGCTTACATCTCTCATGGAAACTGAGGGTTGTGTGTTTGTCCTCTCCAGGCTCTAACCGACAACGAGGGGGAGGATGACGTGGTGGGTATTACCCTCCCATACAGAGGACAGAGTTTTTAGAGCATAGTTTTCACTGTTAACTTCAGCTTGTTTGCATAGAGCACAATATTGAGTGTTTAGCCTGTAGTTTGTATAGTGCACAGTATTAGCTTTAGCCTGTAGTTTGTATAGAGCTCAGTGTTCAGTGTTAGCTTTAGCCTGTAGTTTGTATAGAGCTCAGTGTTCTGTGTTAGCTTTAGCCTGTAGTTTGTATAGAGCTCAGTGTTCTGTGTTAGCTTCAGCCTGTAGTTTGTATAGAGCTCAGTGTTCAGTGTTAGCTTTAGCCTGTAGTTTGTATAGAGCTCAGTGTTCTGTGTTAGCTTTAGCCTGTAGTTTGTATAGAGCTCAGTGTTCAGTGTTAGCTTTAGCCTGTAGTTTGTATAGAGCTCAGTGTTCTGTGTTAGCTTTAGCCTGTAGTTTGTATAGAGCTCAGTGTTCTGTGTTAGCTTCAGCCTGTAGTTTGTATAGAGCTCAGTGTTCTGTGTTAGCTTTAGCCTGTAGTTTGTATAGAGAACAGTGTTCTGGGTTAGCTTTAGCCTGTAGTTTGTATAGAGAACAGTGTTCAGTGTTAGCTTTAGCCTGTCGTTTATATAGAGCTCAGTGTTCAGTGTTAGCATTAGCCTGTAGTTTGTATAAAGCACAGTGTTAGCTTTAGCCTGCAGTTTGTATAGAGTTCAGTGTTCTGTGTTAGCTTTAGCCTGTAGTTTGTATAGAGCTCAGTGTTCAGTGTTAGCTTTAGCCTGTAGTTTGTATAGAGCTCAGTGTTCTGTGTTAGCATTAGCCTGTAGTTTGTATAGAGCTCAGTGTTCAGTGTTAGCATTAGCCTGTAGTTTGTATAGAGCTCAGTGTTCAGTGTTAGCATTAGCCTGTAGTTTGTATAGAGCTCAGTGTTAGCATTAGCCTGTAGTTTGTATAGAGCTCAGTGTTCTGTGTTAGCATTAGCCTGTAGTTTGTATAGAGCTCAGTGTTCTGTGTTAGCATTAGCCTGTAGTTTGTATAGAGCTCAGTGTTCTGTGTTAGCCTGCCGTTTTTTTTACCGTGATCAGAGTTTACCCACCTATTTTATTTACCACTACATCACTGGTCAGATTGTCAACAATCCCCTCCCCTACAGATACATATTAAACCTTCTTCTTTTTATTTTCATTATTTCTGGGATTTTCGTTTGGCTGCTAGTCGGAGGTAAGAGGAGATACTGGACTTAACTGGACTGCTTGATCTAATAGTGTTGTATAACTTGGTCACTGATACCAGAGTTAAACTGACAGTTGTCTAGTTGGTATCAATAGGGTTAAGGTATATATGTACAGTGGGGCAAAAAAGTATTTAGTCAGCCACCAATTGTGCAAGTTCTCCCACTTAAAAGGATGAGAGAGGCCTGTAATTTTCATCATAGGTCTACTTCAACTATGACAGACAAAATTAGAATGTTTTTCTCCAGAAAATCACATTGTAGGATTTTTAATGAATTTATTTGCAAATTATGGTGGCAAATAAGTATTTCTGTAAGTCTTCACAAGGTTTTCACACACTTGCTGGTATTTTGGCCCATTCCTCCATGCAGATCTCCTCTAGAGCAATGATGTTTTGGGGATGTTGCTGGGCAACACGGACTTTCAACTCCAAAGATTTTCAATGGGGTTGAGATCTGGAGCCTGGCTAGGCCACTCCAGGACCTTGAAATGCTTCTTACGAAGCCACTCCTTCTTTTCCCGGGCGGTGTGTTTGGGATCATTGTCATGCTGAAAGACCCAGCCACGTTTCATCTTCAATGCCCTTGCTGATGGAAGGAGGTTTTCACTCAAAATCTCACGATACATGGCCCCATTCATTCTTTCCTTTACACGGATCAGTCGTCCTGGTCTCTTTGCAGAAAAACAGCCCCAAAGCATGATGTTTCCACCCCCATGCTTCACAGTAGGTATGGTGTTCTTTGGATCCAACTCAGCATTCTTTGTCCTCCAAACACGACGAGTTGATATTTTAACAAAATGTTCTATTTTGGTTTCATCTGACCATATGACATTCTCCCAATCTTCTTCTGGATCATCCAAATGCTCTCTAGCAAACTTCAGACGGGCCTGGACATGTACTGGCTTAAGCAGGGGGACACGTCTGGCACTGCAGGATTTGAGTCTCTGGCGGCGTAGTGTGTTACTGATGGTAGGCTTTGTTACTTTGGTCACAGCTCTCTGCAGGTCATTCACTAGGTCCCCCCATGTGGTTCTGGGATTTTTGCTGACCGTTCTTGTGATCATTTTGACCCCACGGTGTGAGATCTTGCGTGGAGCCCCAGATCGAGGGAGATTATCAGTGGTCTTGTATGTCTTCCATTTCCTAATAATTGCTCCCACAGTTGATTTCTTCAAACCAAGCTGCTTACCTATTGCAGATAGTCTTTGTCTTCCCAGCCTGGTGCAGGTCTACAATTTTGTTTCTGGTGTCCTTTGACAGCTCTTTGGTCTTGGCCATAGTGGAGTTTGGAGTGTGACTGTTTGAGGTTGTGGACAGGTGTCTTTTATACTGATAACAAGTTCAAACAGGTGCCATTAATACAGGTAACGAGTGGCGGACAGAGGAGCCTCTTAAAGAAGAAGTTACAGGTCTGTGAGAGCCAGAAATCTTGCTTGTTTGTAGGTGACCAAATACTTATTTTCCACCATAATTTGCAAATAAATTCATAAAAAAATCCTACAATGTGATTTTCTGGATTTTTTTTCTCATTTTGTCTGTCATAGTTGAAGTGTACCTATGATGAACATTACAGGCCTCTCTCATCTTTTTACGTGGGAGAACTTGCCCAATTGGTGGCTGACTAAATACTTTTTTCCCCCACTGTATATACATACTGTATGTATAAAATAATCCTGAGCAACCTGCAATATAACCTAGACTTGACCTCATACTCACATTGCTGTTGTAAACTCTTTACATACAGAAGAAAAATACTTTGTTGGTTTAAGGCAGGAAATCAACATCTCATTATGGGTCATGGGGGTAAGGTCTTTTTCACCTCTTTGTCTCCTTTTCCTTGTCTCAGTCTGGTTGCTCGGACTCGGACGCTGGCTCAGAGGTGAGGGGGGTTCTAGGGGAAAGATGGCTGTGTATACCGATCCCTTTAAACCCTTCTGTCTCCATGTAAACACTCAAAATGTTGCTCGTCGTCTTGTGGTAGTCGTTAGCAGTCGAATGGCCACTCTCACAGCTTCTCACAGCCTCACTTAGCTCCACGAAGCCATTTAAGAGATTTACAACTTCTCCTCAGCATGGCGTCTTCCCTTCCTCCTCTAGAGTGCGATGTTAATAGACTAGTGACTAGCAGGGAGCCAGCAGATAATTGAATGTGTTATGTCTCTCCACATGGGAGGTGGGCTGGTAAAATGGGTTGCTCTTATTTCCTCGCTGGGGGACGATTCCAACTTCTAAAAACTTTATTCAGATTCAAGAAAAGGGAAAGAAAAATGGTTGGATAATGGAAGATATTAGCATTGGAGATAACAGTGTGGGATAGCTGGATGCTAGTTGGATAATGGTAGATATTAGCATTGGAGATAACAGTGTGGGATAGCTGGATGCTAGTGGGATAATGGCAGATATTAGCATTGGAGATAACAGTGTGGGATAGCTGGATGCTAGTGGGATAATGGTAGATATTAGCATTGGAAATAACAGTGTGGGATAGTTGGATGCTAGTGGGATAATGGTAGATATTAGCATTGGAGAGAACAGGGAGGGATAGCATCATAGCAGCAATGCTAACAGAAGGGGTTAGCAGGATGCTGGTGTGATAATGTTAGATATCTAACATTCAACATATCTACCATTATCATACCTGCTCTGAGAGGTTGAAAAGGTAATGGCCATAGACTGACTACTTGAGGCTCAAACAAATTAAAAAGTTTGTCAATTACTGTTTGGTTGATGCTAGATAGGTCTGTTTGTAAATGGTTACTCCCAACCTGCCCTGGGTGTGTTATGTGTTCCTCTGCCCTACTCCTTGGTACTTTGTTTGTGTGTGTGTGTGTGTGAGAGAGAAAGAGTGTGTGTGCTTATGGGTCTGGGGGGGGGGGGCTGGCACTTTAAGCATCTGAGGACAGTATCTCTCTCTCTTTCTCTCTCGCTCTCGTCTTCTCCTCTTCAGATTGACAACAAGGATAAGGAGCAAAGAAAGGTTTGTTGGCTCGGGACAAAAAGGACAATGGTTCTGGACGGTATTAAACAACTTCCAGTGTCCAATATAGACTGTGTATGTGGTGTGTTGTTTCAGTGTATTTGTACTAGTCTCAGCTGATATATCCATCTCCTCATTGGTGTATAACCAACCAGTTTGAAGATGATGTTGTAGATTTGCATTTTAAAATCTAAAATATTAGAAGTTAAGTGTATTGGAGCTGCATTTTCAGTCGTGCTGAAGTTGTTCAGGTTATGGTATAGGTTGTGTGTAGGTTATATGTAGGTTGTGCCTAGTCTTGAATGTGGTTGTCTCCCTTGGCCTCCTGTAGGGTGATGACAGTGATGTGGACAGTGAGAAAGACAAGGTTTGGTTGTGTTGAGATTATTTATGTATATCACTCCTCTGTCCATTCATGTTGTGAAATGGTTGGCTCTAAGATCAAGTGTGTGTGTTTTTGAGCTTATATCACATCCTCACTCCCCTCCAACCTCTCCCGTCTCACTCCCCTCCAACCTCTCCTGTCTCACTCCCCTCCAACCTCTCCTGTCTCACTCCCCTCCAACCACCCCTGTCTCACTCCCCTCCAACCTCTACCGTCTCACTCCCCTCCAACCTCTACCGTCTCACTCCCCTCCAACCTCTCCCGTCTCACTCCCCTCCCACCTCTCCCATCTCACTCCCCTCCAACCTCTACCGTCTCACTCCCCTCCAACCTCTCCCGTCTCACTCCCCTCCAACCTCTACCGTCTCACTCCCCTCCAACCTCTCCCGTCTCACTCCCCTCCCACCTCTCCCATCTCACTCCCCTCCAACCTCTCCCGTCTCACTCCCCTCCAACCTCTACCGTCTCACTCCCCTCCAACCTTTACCGTCTCACTCCCCTCCAACCTCTCCCGTCTCACTCCCCTCCCACCTCTCCCATCTCACTCCCCTCCAACCTCTCCCGTCTCACTCCCCTCCAACCTCTACCGTCTCACTCCCCTCCAACCTCTCCCGTCTCACTCCCCTCCAACCTCTCCCGTCTCACTCCCCTCCAACCTCTCCCGTCTCACTCCCCTCCAACCTCTCCCGTCTCACTCCCCTCCAACCTCTCCCGTCTCACTCCCCTCCAACCTCTACCGTCTCACTCCCCTCCAACCTCTCCCGTCTCACTCCCCTCCAACCTCTACCGTCTCACTCCCCTCCAACCTCTACCGTCTCACTCCCCTCCAACCTCTCCCATCTCACTCTTCTTGATTTGATTTAGTAGTTATGTTGTTCTGTCATCTCTCGTCATCATGTTTACCTCATTTGTTTTATTTTTCCTAAAGTTTGACAAGAAGAAGGAAAAGGTGTGTCCCTCTGGTGTGTGTGTGTGTGTGTGTGTGTGTGTGTGTGTGTGTGTGTGTGTGTGTGTGTGTGTGTGTGTGTGTGTGTGTGTGTGTGTGTGTGTGTGTGTGTGTGTGTGTGTGTGTGTGTGTGTGTGTGACAGAGAGCAACACGATTCTGTTAGCTCTCCTGATGACAGATGCCTCACAATGACATTGTCTGAGTTACATACGATGAGGTACAGCACAGTAGTGGCATATGGACGGTGTGTCTGTGTGTGTGTTCGAAGCATAACTCATTCCAATTGTATGTCTCCCTGGCTTCTATAGGCTGAGAAGAAAGACAAGGAGAAGCAGGTTGGTTTATCTGAGCTTTAAGTTCAACCTCCCTCTTCATCCCCTCTACACTCCTCTCATCCTCTTGTTCAATACAGTCATCCCTCCCTCTTCACTCCTCTCATCCTCTAGTTCAATACAGTCATCGTGTTTCCTATATCCTGTCTCCTATATCCTGTGTACTACTGTCCACTATATCCTGTCCCCTATATCCTGTCTCCTGTACCCTGTCTCCTACTGTCTCCTATATCCTGTCTCCTATATCCTGTCTCCTTCTTTCTCCTATACCCTCTCTTTTCCTGTCTCCTATACCCTCTCTCTTCCTGTCTCCTATCTCCTGTCTCCTCCCGTCTTCTTCCGTCTCCCGCTGTCTCTTCCTGTCTCCTGTATCCTGTCTCTTCCTGTCTCTTATATCCTCTCTGCTACTGTCTCCTCGATCCTGTCTCCTACTGTCTCCTCCTGTCTCCTATATCCTTTAACCAGCCTTCACACAAGCGTTAATCTTTTTTCTATAAATATGAGTTCATGTGCGTGTGTGTGAATTTATTTGCCTTTGGGAATGTGTGTGGAAGAAGGAAAAGGTGTGTGTGTGTGTGTGTGTGTGTGTGTGTGTGTGTGTGTGAGTGTGTGAGTGTGTGAGTGTGTGAGTGTGTGAGTGTGTGAGTGTGTGAGTGTGTGAGTGTGTGAGTGTGTGAGTGAGTGAGTGAGTGAGTGAGTGAGTGAGTGAGAGAGACCAGTCATGTACTTTTGTGTGAGACTAAAACTCTCTGTTACTTCTGTCCTCTGAAGGAGGACAACATCAGCAAAAAGGTGGGTGGTTTTTATCGCCACAATACTGTGATTTACATTTAGAAGTTAGTTAAGTTTGTGAGCAAGTGTGACATTGAGGATGAGTAGGAATGTACAGGCCTAAGCACAGCACTTGAGATCTGGAGGGTAAAGTATAATGCAGAATAGACAGAATTACCTGTTCCCAGTATGTACCTGCTCCCAGTATGTACCTGTTCACAGTATGTACCTGTTCCCAGTATGTACCTGTTCCCAGTATGTACCTGTTCACAGTATGTACCTGTTCACAGTATGTACCTGCTCCCAGTATGTACCCGTTCACAGTATGTACCTGCTCCCAGTATGTACCTGTTCCCAGTATGTACCTGTTCCCAGTATGTACCTGTTCCCAGTATGTACCTGTTCCCAGTATGTACCTGTTCCCAGTATGTACCTGTTCCCAGTATGTACCTGTTCCCAGTATGTACCTGTTCCCAGTATGTACCTGTTCACAGTATGTACCTGATCCCAGTATGTAACTGTTCCTAGTATGTACCTGTTCCCAGTATGTACCTGTTCCCAGTATGTACCTGCTCCCAGTATGTACCTGCTCCCAGTATGTACCTGTTCCCAGTATGTAACTGTTCACAGTATGTACCTGTTCACAGTATGTACCTGCTCCCAGTATGTACCTGTTCCCAGTATGTACCTGTTCACAGTATGTACCTGTTCACAGTATGTACCTGTTCCCAGTATGTACCTGTTCCCAGTATGTACCTGTTCCCAGTATGTACCTGCTCCCAGTATGTACCCGTTCACAGTATGTACCTGTTCCTAGTATGTACCTGTTCCCAGTATGTACCTGTTCCCAGTATGTACCTGTTCCTAGTATGTACCTGTTCACAGTATATACCTGTTCCCAGTATGTACCTGTTCCCAGTATGTACCTGTTCCCAGTATGTACCTGTTCCCAGTATGTACCTGTTCACAGTATATACCTGTTCCTAGTATATACCTGCTCCCAGTATGTACCTGTTCCCAGTATGTAACTGTTCACAGTATGTACCTGTTCCCAGTATGTACCTGCTCCCAGTATGTACCCGTTCACAGTATGTACCTGCTCCCAGTATGTACCTGTTCCCAGTATGTACCTGTTCCCAGTATGTACCTGTTCACAGTATATACCTGTTCCTAGTATGTACCTGCTCCCAGTATGTACCTGTTCCCAGTATGTAACTGTTCACAGTATGTACCTGTTCCCAGTATGTACCTGTTCACAGTATGTACCTGTTCCCAGTATGTACCTGTTCCCAGTATGTACCTGTTCCCAGTATGTACCTGTTCCCAGTATGTACCTGTTCCCAGTATGAAGCTGAATCACCGTACACAGTACATAGACGGGAACCTAATGACCATTTCCATATGCACAGCCACGGTCCTAGGAAGCGAGGAAGTGAATGAATGTGCTACACACAACACAGATATGCGTTCCAAATGGCACCCTTGTCCCTATATAGTGCACTACTATTGACCAGAGCCTTATGAGCCCTGGTCAGTAGTGGTGTACTTTATAGGGAATAGGTTGTCATTTGGGACACAGCCAGGGAGTTTATCATTAGTTAGAGTGCGTCGCCTACTGCTGTTCTATAACTGCTGAGTGATTGGCCAGTGACTCAGCCATTTCCCAGAATCCTGTTCAGGATACAGTTCCCTTCCCGCTAGCTGAAACGTTCTCATTTGGAACCTGACCGTTTGAGCAAAACAATATTTAGTTTTCTCAGTTAACTGAGACATGAGTCTAGATTGTGTCAGGGGGACCGCATGCATTGTGACTAAGAATGCACTACATGGCCAAAAGAGATGCTCGTCGAACATCTCATTGCAAAACCATGGGCATTAATATGGAGTTGGTCCCCCTTTGCTGCTAAAACAGCCTCCACTCTTCTGGGAAGGATTTCCACTAGATGTTGGAACATTGCTGCGGGGACTTGCTTCCATTCAGCCACAAGAGCATTAGTGAGGTCGGGCACTGATGTTGGACAATTAGGTCTGGCTCGCAGTCAGTGCTCCAATTCATCCCAAAGGTGTTCGATGGGGTTGTGGTCAGGGCTCTTTGCAGGCCAGTCAATTTCTTACACTTCGATCTAGACAAACCTTTTTGTATGGACCTGGCTTTCTGCACTGGGGCACTGTCATGCTGAGACAGGAAAGGGCCTTTCCCAAACTGTTTCCACAAAGTTGGAAGCACAGAATCATCTAGAATGTCATTGTCTGCTGTAGCGTTAAGATTTCCCTTCACTGGAACTAAGGGGCACGAACCATGAAAAATAGCCCCGGGCCATTATTACTCCTCTACGAAACTTTACATTTACATTTACATTTAAGTCATTTGGCAGACGCTCTTATCAATTGACACTATGCATAGGGAAAGGAAGCATTCTCCTGGTATCCGCCAAACCCAGATTAGTCCGTTGAAGGGGTGTCCACATACAGTGCATTGCTTCGGGACAAGTTTCTGAATGTCCTTGAGGGGCCCAGCCAGAGCCCGGACTTGAACCCTATCGAACATCTCTGGAGAGACCTGAAAATAGCTGAGCAGCAACGCTCCCCTGATTAAGTATTCAGACCCCTTGACTTTTTCCACATTTTGTTACGTTACAGCCTTTTTCTAAAATCAATGAAATAAAAACATTTCCTAATCAGTCGACAGGCAATACCCCATGATGACGAAGTTAAGGTTATTTTTGGTTATTTTTGCAAATGTATTTATAAAATTACCAGATACCTTATTTACATAAGTATTCAGACCCTTTGTTATGATACTTGAAATTGAGCTCAGGTGCATCCTGTTTCCTTTGATCATCCTTGAGTTGTTTCTTCAACTTGATTAGAGTCCACCTCTGGTAAATTCAATTAATTGGACATGATTTGGAAAGGCACACACCTGTCTATATAAGGTCACAGTTCACAGTGCATGTCAGAGCTAAAACCAATCCATGACGTTGAAGGAATTGTCCGTAGAGCTCCGAGACAGGATTTTGTCGAGGCACAGATTTGGGGAAGGGTACAAAAGAATTCTGCAGCATTGAAGGTCCCCAAAAACACAGTGGCCTCCATCATTCTTAAATGGAAGAAGTTTGGAACCACCAAGACTCTTCCTAGAGCTGGCTGCCCGGCCAAACTGATCAATCGGGGGAGAAGGGCCTTGGTCAGTGAGGTGACCAAGAACCCGATGGTCACTCTGAAAGAGCTCCAGAGTTCCTCTGTGGAGATGGGAGAACCTTCCAGAAGGACAACCATCTCTGCAGCACTTTACCAATCAGGCCTTTATGGTAGAGTGGCCAGACGGAAACCACTCCTCAGTAAAAGGTGCATGACAGCCCACTTGGAGTTTGCCAAAAGGCACCTAAAGGCCTCATACCATGAGAAACAAGATTCTCTGGTCTGATGAAACCAAGATTGTACTCTTTGTCCTGAATGATAAGCGTCACATCTTGAGGAAACCTGGCACCATCCATACGGTGAAGCATGGTGGTGGCAGCATCATGCAGTGGAGGTGTTTTTCAGTGTCAGGGACTGGGAGACTAGTCAGGATCGAGAGGAAGATGAATGGCGCAATGTAGAAAGAGAGCCTTGATGAAAACCTGCTCCAGAGTGCTCAGGACCTCAGACGGTGGTGAAGGGTCACCTTCCAACAGGATAGTGACCCTAAACACACAGCCAAGACAACGCAGGAGTGGCTTCGGGACAAGTTTCTGAATGTCCTTGAGGGGCCCAGCCAGAGCCCGGAATTTAACCCAATCGAACATCTCTGGAGAGACCTGAAAATGGCTGTGCAGCGACGCTCCCCATTCAACCTGACAGAGCTTGAGAGGATCTGCAGAGAAGAATGGGAGAAAATCGCCAAATAAATATATTAATATGTATTTATAAAGCCCTTCTTACATCAGCTGATATCTCAAAGTGCTGTACAGAAACCCAGCCTAAAACCCCAAACAGCAAACAATGCAGGTGTAGAAGCACGGTGGCTCGGAAAAACGCCCTAGAAAGGCCAAAACCTAGGAAGAAACATAGAAAGGAACCAGGCTATGAGGGGTGGCCAGTCCTCTTCTGGCTGTGCCGGATGGAGATTATAACAGAACATGGCCAAGATGTTCAAATGGTCATAAATGACCAGCATGGTCAAATAATAATAATCACAGTAGTTGTCGAGGGTGCAACAGGTCAGCACCTCAGGAGTAAATGTCAGTTGGCTTTTCATAGCCAAACCAATAGAGGTGTGCCAAGCTTTTAGCGCCATACCCAAGAAGACTTCCGGCTGTAGTATTTTATACATTTGCAAAAATGTATAATTTTTTTAAGTGTGTCATTATACAGTATTGTGTGTAGATTGATGAGGGAAAACAACAATTTAATCCCTTTAAGAGTAAGGCTGTAACATAACAAAATGTAGAAAATCAAGGGGTATGAATACTTACCAAAGGCATTGTTCTTCTGGCCATGTAGTGCACTTCTAAAGTTATATTGAACCCTAGTATACTAGGGATCTGTTAAACACCCATCTATTCTATGTAAACTAGGAAATGACCATCATATTTGTGTCTCACTGTCATCTGTTTTAATCTGGTTTGTCCTTTTCTTTCCCCCACCCCCTCTCACACTCTAGTCAAAGAATGAAGTGAACAAGGTTTGTTTTCCCCATTCACACACCCCCCCAATACAATACTGTTTTCTACACCCTATTCACACCCCCACCAATACAATACTGTTTTCTAAACCCTATTCACCCCCCCCCCCAATACAATACTGTTTTCTACACCATATTCACCCCCACCCAATACAATACTGTATTCTACATCCTATTCACCCCCCCCATACAATACTGTATTCTACACCCTATTCACCCCCCAATACAATACTGTATTCTACATCCTATTCACCCCCCATACAATACTGTATTATACACCCTATTCACCCCCCAATACAATACTGCATTCTACACCCTATTCACCCCCCCCAATACAATACTGTATTCTACACCCTATTCACCCCCCAATACAATACTGTATTCTACACCCTATTCACCCCCCAATACAATACTGTATTATACACCCTATTCACCCCCCACCAATACAATACTGTATTCTACACCCTATTCACCCCCCCAATACAATACTGTATTCTACACCCTATTCACCCCCCAATACAATACTGTATTCTACACCCTATTCACCCCCCAATACAATACTGTATTCTACACCCCATTCACCCCCCACCAATACAATACTGTATTCTACACCCCATTCACCCCCCAATACAATACTGTATTCTACACCCTATTCACCCCCCAATACAATACTGTATTCTACACCCTATTCACCCCCCAATACAATACTGTATTCTACACCCTATTCACCCCCCACCAATACAATACTGTATTCTACACCCTATTCACCCCCAACACCAATACAATACTGTATTCTACACCCTATTCACCCCCCAATACAATACTGTATTCTACACCCTATTCACCCCCAATACAATACTGTATTCTACACCCTATTCACCCCCCCAATACAATACTGTATTCTACACCCTATTCACCCCCCAATACAATACTGTATTCTACACCCTATTCACCCCCCAATACAATACTGTATTCTACACCCTATTCACCCCCCAATACAATACTGTATTCTACACCCTATTCACCCCCCCCACCAATACAATACTGTATTCTTCACCCTATTCACCCCCCAACACCAATACAATACTGTATTCTACACCCTATTCACCCCCCACCAATACAATACTGTATTCTACACCCTATTCACCCCCCACCAATACAATACTGTATTCTTCACCCTATTCACCCCCAACACCAATACAATACTGTATTCTACACCCTATCCCCCCCCAACCAATACAATACTGTATTCTATACCCTATTCACCCCCCCTCCAATACAATACTGCATTCTACACCCTATTCACCCCCCTCCAATACAATACTGTATTCTACACCCTATTCACCCCCACACCAATATAATACTGTATTCTACAACCTATTCACCCCCCCCCACACACCAATACAATACTGTATTCTACACCCCATTCACCCCCCACCAATACAATACTGTATTCTACACCCTATTCACCCCCCAATACAATACTGTATTCTACACCCTATTCACCCCCCAATACAATACTGTATTCTACACCCCATTCACCCCCCACCAATACAATACTGTATTCTACACCCCATTCACCCCCCCAATACAATACTGTATTCTACACCCTATTCACCCCCCAATACAATACTGTATTCTACACCCTATTCACCCCCCAATACAATACTGTATTCTACACCCTATTCACCCCCACCAATACAATACTGTATTCTACACCCTATTCACCCCCCAATACAATACTGTATTCTACACCCTATTCACCCCCCCCCAATACAATACTGTATTCTACACCCTATTCACCCCCAATACAATACTGTATTCTACACCCTATTCACCCCCCAATACAATACTGTATTCTACACCCTATTCACCCCCCAATACAATACTGTATTCTACACCCTATTCACCCCCCCCCAATACAATACTGTATTCTACACCCTATTCACCCCCCAATACAATACTGTATTCTACACCCTATTCACCCCCCAATACAATACTGTATTCTACACCCCATTCACCCCCACCAATACAATACTGTATTCTACACCCCATTCACCCCCCCCCAATACAATACTGTATTCTACACCCTATTCACCCCCCCAATACAATACTGTATTCTACACCCTATTCACCCCCCCAATACAATACTGTATTCTACACCCTATTCACCCCCCACCAATACAATACTGTATTCTTCACCCTATTCACCCCCAACACCAATACAATACTGTATTCTACACCCTATCCCCCCAACCAATACAATACTGTATTCTACACCCCATTCACCCCCCACCAATACAATACTGTATTCTACACCCTATTCACCCCCCAATACAATACTGTATTCTACACCCCATTCACCCCCCACCAATACAATACTGTATTCTACACCCCATTCACCCCCCCCCCCCCCAATACAATACTGTATTCTACACCCTATTCACCCCCCAATACAATACTGTATTCTACACCCTATTCACCCCCCACCAATACAATACTGTATTCTACACCCCATTCACCCCCCCAATACAATACTGTATTCTACACCCTATTCACCCCCCAATACAATACTGTATTCTACACCCTATTCACCCCCCAATACAATACTGTATTCTACACCCTATTCACCCCCACCAATACAATACTGTATTCTTCACCCTATTCACCCCCAACACCAATACAATACTGTATTCTACACCCTATCCCCCCCCCAACCAATACAATACTGTATTCTATACCCTATTCACCCCCCTCCAATACAATACTGCATTCTACACCCTATTCACCCCCTCCAATACAATACTGTATTCTACACCCTATTCACCCCCCACACCAATATAATACTGTATTCTACAACCTATTCACCCCCCCACACACCAATACAATACTGTATTCTACACCCCATTCACCCCCCACCAATACAATACTGTATTCTACACCCTATTCACCCCCCAATACAATACTGTATTCTACACCCCATTCACCCCCACCAATACAATACTGTATTCTACACCCCATTCACCCCCCCAATACAATACTGTATTCTACACCCTATTCACCCCCCAATACAATATACAATACTGTATTCTACACCCTATTCACCCCCAATACAATACTGTATTCTACACCCTATTCACCCCCAATACAATACTGTATTCTACACCCCATTCACCCCCCAATACAATACTGTATTCTACACCCTATTCACCCCCCCCAATACAATACTGTATTCTACACCCTATTCACCCCCCCAATACAATACTGTATTCTACACCCTATTCACCCCCCAATACAATACTGTATTCTACACCCTATTCACCCCCCCCAATACAATACTGTATTCTACACCCTATTCACCCCCCAATACAATACTGTATTCTACACCCTATTCACCCCCACCAATACAATACTGTATTCTACACCCTATTCACCCCCCCAATACAATACTGTATTCTACACCCTATTCACCCCCCAATACAATACTGTATTCTACACCCCATTCACCCCCCCAATACAATACTGTATTCTACACCCTATTCACCCCCAATACAATACTGTATTCTACACCCTATTCACCCCCAATACCCCCCAATACAATACTGTATTCTACACCCTATTCACCCCCCCAATACAATACTGTATTCTACACCCTATTCACCCCCCAATACAATACTGTATTCTACACCCTATTCACCCCCCAACCAATACAATACTGTATTCTACACCCCATTCACCCCCCACCAATACAATACTGTATTCTACACCCTATTCACCCCCAACCAATACAATACTGTATTCTACACCCTATTCACCCCCAACCAATACAATACTGTATTCTACACCCCATTCACCCCCCACCAATACAATACTGTATTCTACACCCTATTCACCCCCCACCAATACAATACTGTATTCTATACCCTATTCACCCCACACCAATACAATACTGTATTCTACACCCTATTCACCCCCCCACCAATACAATACTGTATTCTACACCCTATTCACCCCCACCAATACAATACTGTATTCTACACCCTATTCACCCCCCCAATACAATACTGTATTCTACACCCCATTCACCCCCCACCAATACAATACTGTATTCTACACCCTATTCACCCCCACCAATATAATACTGTATTCTACACCCTATTCACCCCCCACCAATATAATACTGTATTCTACACCCCATTCACCCCCCCACCAATACAATACTGTATTCTACACCCCATTCACCCCCCCACCAATACAATACTGTATTCTACACCCTATTCACCCCCAACCAATACAATACTGTATTCTACACCCTATTCACCCCCCCAATACAATACTGTATTCTACACCCTATTCACCCCCCCACCAATACAATACTGTATTCTACACCCTATTCACCCCCCCACCAATATAATACTGTATTCTACACCCTATTCACCCCCCACACACCAATACAATACTGTATTCTACACCCTATTCACCCCCCAATACAATACTGTATTCTACACCCTATTCACCCCCCACCAATATAATACTGTATTCTACACCCTATTCACCCCCACCAATACAATACTGTATTCTACACCCCATTCACCCCCCCACCAATACAATACTGTATTCTACACCCTATTCACCCCCCACCAATATAATACTGTATTCTACAACCTATTCACCCCCACACACCAATACAATACTGTATTCTACACCCCATTCACCCCCACCAATACAATACTGTATTCTACACCCTATTCACCCCCAACCAATACAATACTGTATTCTACACCCCATTCACCCCCCCACCAATACAATACTGTATTCTACACCCTATTCACCCCCAACCAATACAATACTGTATTCTACACCCCATTCACCCCCCACCAATACAATACTGTATTCTACACCCTATTCACCCCACACACCAATACAATACTGTATTCTACACCCCATTCACCCCCCACCAATACAATACTGTATTCTACACCCTATTCACCCCCACCAATATAATACTGTATTCTACAAACTATTCACCCCCCACACACCAATACAATACTGTATTCTACACCCCATTCACCCCCCACCAATACAATACTGTATTCTACACCCTATTCACCCCCAACCAATACAATACTGTATTCTACACCCCATTCACCCCCCCACCAATACAATACTGTATTCTACACCCCATTCACCCCCCACCAATACAATACTGTATTCTACACCCCATTCACCCCCCACCAATACAATACTGTATTCTACACCCTATTCACCCCCCACCAATATAATACTGTATTCTACAACCTATTCACCCCCCCACACACCAATACAATACTGTATTCTACACCCCATTCACCCCCACCAATACAATACTGTATTCTACACCCTATTCACCCCCAACCAATACAATACTGTATTCTACACCCCATTCACCCCCACCAATACAATACTGTATTCTACACCCTATTCACCCCCCCACCAATATAATACTGTATTCTACAACCTATTCACCCCCACACACCAATACAATACTGTATTCTACACCCCATTCACCCCCCCCCCCAATACAATACTGTATTCTACACCCTATTCACCCCCCAACCAATACAATACTGTATTCTACACCCCATTCACCCCCCCACCAATACAATACTGTATTCTACACCCTATTCACCCCCCCACACACCAATACAATACTGTATTCTACACCCTATTCACCCCCCACCAATATAATACTGTATTCTACACCCTATTCACCCCCCACACACCAATACAATACTGTATTCTACACCCCATTCACCCCCACCAATACAATACTGTATTCTACACCCTATTCACCCCCACACACCAATACAATACTGTATTCTACACCCTATTCACCCCCCACCAATATAATACTGTATTCTACAACCTATTCACCCCCACACACCAATACAATACTGTATTCTACACCCCATTCACCCCCCCACCAATACAATACTGTATTCTACACCCTATTCACCCCCCACCAATATAATACTGTATTCTACAACCTATTCACCCCCCCACACACCAATACAATACTGTATTCTACACCCCATTCACCCCCCACCAATACAATACTGTATTCTACACCCTATTCACCCCCCACCAATATAATACTGTATTCTACACCCTATTCACCACCCCTCCAATATAATACTGTATTCTACACCCTATTCACCCCCCACACACCAATATAATACTGTATTCTACACCCCATTCACCCCCCACCAATACAATACTGTATTCTACACCCTATTCACCCCCACCAATATAATACTGTATTCTACAACCTATTCACCCCCCACACACCAATACAATACTGTATTCTACACCCCATTCACCCCCCACCAATACAATACTGTATTCTACACCCTATTCACCCCCCACCAATATAATACTGTATTCTACAACCTATTCACCCCCACCAATACAATACTGTATTCTACACCCTATCCCCCCCCAACCAATACAATACTGTATTCTACACCCTATTCACCCCCTCCAATATAATACTGTATTCTACAACCTATTCACCCCCCACACACCAATACAATACTGTATTCTACACCCCATTCACCCCCACCAATACAATACTGTATTCTACACCCTATTCACCCCCCCACCAATATAATACTGTATTCTACACCCTATTCACCCCCCTCCAATATAATACTGTATTCTACACCCTATTCACCCCCCCACCAATACAATACTGTATTCTACACCCTATTCACCCCCCCCCCCACCAATATAATACTGTATTCTACACCCTATTCACCCCCCACCAATACAATACTGTATTATACACCCTATTCACCCCCTCCACACCAATACAATACTGTATTCTACACCCTATTCACCCCCCCAACCAATACAATACTGTATTCTACACCCTATTCACCCCCCACACCAATACAGTACTGTATTCTACACCTCATTCACCCCCCCCCTCACCAATACAATACTGTATTCTACACCTCATTCACCCCCTCACCAATACAATACTGTAGTCTACGTAGTAACTGAAACCATTGGAAAAACATTGGATAGGGTTTTATGGTAAATTGCCTACAGCATAATAGTCAACATATGGTGTCTGCTAACATTATAAACCCACTCAACCTTTTATTTTCTCCTGTCCTTTTTTCTGTTTTCTCTCATTTTGCTATGTCCTTCTGGATAGATTGAAGCCACAGCGGGCATGAAGAAGGTAAGCTGAGGTAGAGACCAGGTCAGACAGGTTGAGAGGCAGTGAAGGTAAGCTGAGGTAGAGACCAGGTCAGACAGGTTGAGAGACAGTGAAGGTAAGCTGAGGTAGAGACCAGGTCAGACAGGTTGAGACAGTGAAGGTAGGCTGAGGTAGAGACCAGATCGGACAGGTTGTGACAGTGATGGTAAGCTGAGGTAGAGACCAGGTCAGACAGGTTGAGACAGTGAAGGTAGGCTGAGGTAGAGACCAGATCAGACAGGTTGAGACAGTGAAGGTAAGCTGAGGTAGAGACCAGGTCAGACAGGTTGAGACAGTGAAGGTAGGCTGAGGTAGAGACCAGATCAGACAGGTTGAGAAACAGTGATGGTAAGCTGAGGTAGAGACCAGATCAGAGAGGTTGAGAGACAGTGAAGAAGGTAAGCTGAGGTAGAGACCAGGTCAGACAGGTTGAGACAGTGAAGATAAACTGAGGTAGAGACCAGGTCAGACAGGTTGAGAGACAGTGAAGAAGGTAGGTTGAGGTAGAGACCAGATCAGAGAGGTTGAGAGACAGTGAAGGTAGGCTGAGGTAGAGACCAGATCAGACAGGTTGAGACAGTGAAGGTAAGCTGAGGTAGAGACCAGATCAGACAGGTTGAGACAGTGAAGGTAGGCTGAGGTAGAGACCAGATCGGACAGGTTGTGACAGTGATGGTAAGCTGAGGTAGAGACCAGATCAGAGAGGTTGAGAGACCGTGAAGGTAAGCTGAGGTAGAGACCGGATCAGACAGGTTGAGACAGTGAAGGTAGGCTGAAGTAGAGACCAGATGAGACAGGTTGAGAGACAGTGAAGGTAAGCTGAGGTAGAGACCAGATGAGACAGGTTGAGAGACAGTGAAGGTAAGCTCAGGTAGAGACCAGGTCAAACAGGTTGAATCTCTGTCTGTCTGTTGTAATGATGCAGAAACACACTTGAGTGTGTATTAGCACATTTTGTGTTGAATTTGAACAGTCTCCTTGAATGTTTTCTGCAGGGATATGTCTCACAACAGGGATATATTTAAAAAATCCAGAAGATCACATTGTAGGATTTTTAATGAATTTATTTGCAAATTATGGTGGAAAATAAGTATTTGCTCACCTACAAACAAGCAAGATTTCTGTCTCTCACAGACCTGTAACTTCTTCTTTAAGAGGCTCCTCTGTCCGCCACTCATTACCTGTATTAATGGCACCTGTTTGAACTTGTTATCAGTATAAAAGACACCTGTCCACAACCTCAAACAGTCACACACCAAACTCCACTATGGCCAAGACCAAAGAGCTGTCAAAGGACACCAGAAACAAAATTGTAGACCTGCACCAGGCTGGGAAGACTGAATCTGTAATAGGTAAGCAGCTTGGTTTGAAGAAATCATCTGTGGGAGCAATTATTAGGAAATGGAAGACATACAAGACCACTGATAATCTCCCTCGATCTGGGGCTCCACGCAAGATCTCACCCCGTGGGGTCAAAATGATCACAAGAACGGTCAGCAAAAATCCCAGAACCACATGGGGGGACCTAGTGAATGACCTGCAGAGAGCTGGGACCAACGTAACAAAGCCTACCATCAGTAACACACTACGCCGCCAGGGACTCAAATCCTGCAGTGCCAGACGTGTCCCCCTGCTTAAGCCAGTACATGTCCAAGCCCATCTGAAGTTTGCTAGAGAGCATTTGGATGATCCAGAAGAAGTTTGGGAGAATGTCATATGGTCAGATGAAACCAAAATAGAACTTTTTAGTAAAAACTCAACTTTCGTGTTTGGAGGACAAAGAATGCTGAGTAGCATCCAAAGAACACCATGCCTACTGTGAAGCATGGGGGTGGTAACATCTTGCTTTGGGGCTGTTTTTCTGCATAGGGACCAGGACGACTGATCCGTGTAAAGGAAAGAATAAATGGGGCCATGTATTGTGAGATTTTGAGTGAAAACCTCCTTCCATCAGCAAGGGCATTGAAGATGAAACATGGCTGGGTCTTTCAGCATGACAATGATCCCAAACACACCGCCCGGGCAACGAAGGAGTGGCTTCGTAAGAAGCATTTCAAGGTCCTGGAGTGGCCTAGCCAGTCTCCAAATCTCAACCTTGAAAGTCTGTGTTGCCCAGCAACATCCCCAAAACATCACTCCTCTAGAGGATATCTGCATGGAGGAATGGGCCAAAATACTAGCAACAGTGTGTGAAAACCTGGTGAAGACTTACAGAAAATGTTTGACTTCTGTCATTGCCAACAAAGGGTATATAACAAAGTATTGAGATAAACTTTTGTTATTGACCAAATACTTATTTTCCACCATAATTTGCAAATAAATTCATTAAAAATCCTACAATGTGATTTTCTGGATTTTGTTTCTCATTTTGTCTTTACAGGCCTCTCTAATCTTTTTAAGAGGGAGAACTTACACAATTGGTGGCTGACTAAAAACTTTTTTGCCCCACTGTATGTCTCACAACAGGGATATGTCTCACAACAGGGATATGTCTCACAACAGGGATATGTCTCACAACAGGGATATGTCTCACAACAGGGATATGTCTCACAACAGGGATATGTCTAACAACAGGGATATGTCTCACAGCAGGGATATGTCTAACAACAGGGATATGTCTCACAACAGGGATATGTCTCACAACAGGGATATGTCTCACAGCAGGGATATGTCTAACAACAGGGATATGTCTCACAATAGGGATATGTCTCACAACAGGGATATGTCTAACAACAGGGATATGTCTCACAGCAGGGATATGTCTAACAACAGGGATATGTCTCACAGCAGGGATATGTCTCACAACAGGGATATGTCTCACAATAGGGATATGTCTCACAACAGGGATATGTCTCACAACAGGGATATGTCTCACAACAGGGATATGTCTCACAACAGGGATATGTCTCACAGCAGGGATATGTCTAACAACAGGGATATGTCTCACAACAGGGATATGTCTAACAACAGGGATATGTCTAACAACAGGGATATGTCTCACAGCAGGGATATGTCTAACAACAGGGATATGTCTCACAACAGGGATATGTCTCACAACAGGGATATGTCTCACAGCAGGGATATGTCTAACAACAGGGATATGTCTCACAACAGGGATATGTCTATCAATAGGATACTGTATCTATAGTCGCCCCAGTACCTTGATCAGGAACCACATCAATATTCATCAGGATCCACATTAATATTCGATTGTACCTTTGAGTTAATTTATTATTGGTTGAGCCTTTCCTATTACTGTAATTCTCACTGCTGCTGTGACTAACACAGAGCTAGAACCTGAATGGCTGCTATCCGCTCTGTGACTAACACAGAGCTAGAACCTGAGTGGCTGCTATCCGCTGCTGTGACTAACACAGAGCTAGAACCTGAATGGCTGCTATCCGCTCTGTGACTAACACAGAGCTAGAACCTGAATGGCTGCTATCCGCTGCTGTGACTAACACAGAGCTAGAACCTGAATGGCTGCTATCCGCTGCTGTGACCAACACAGAGCTAGAACCTGAATGGCTGCTATCCGCTGCTGTGACTAACACAGAGCTAGAACCTGAATGGCTGCTATCCGCTGCTGTGACTAACACAGAGCTAGAACCTGAATGGCTGCTATCCGCTGCTGTGACTAACACAGAGCTAGAACCTGAATGGCTGCTATCCGCTGCTGTGACTAACACAGAGCTAGAACCTGAATGGCTGCTATCCGCTGCTGTGACTAACACAGAGCTAGAACCTGAATGGCTGCTATCCGCTGCTGTGACTAACACATATCTAGAACCTGCATGGCTGCTATCCGCTGCTGTGACTAACACAGAGGCAGAACCTGAATACCTAGAGCGGATGTGACTTCTAAAGAAAATGACTGTTACTGTATATTTATATATCCTTTAAAAAGCACAATGCCCCCAAGCCGCACTACCGATTATGGGCCTCTGTCATCAGCCACCACACCAGCAGGTGGCACTAGTCACATGGTGATTTTATAATATGGCGGTATTCTAGAGTCTACATCCTGTAAGCCACAGGGTCCCTTTCCACTCTCCTGATGCATTTTCAAGGTTTAGACAGATAAGAAATGACAAGGGGACACAGAGGTAGAGAGGGGAGAAAGTCGGAAGGGTCTTCTCTGAGATGGAACCCTGGTCTCCGGCATTGAGTCGCATAATGTGTTGAGAACATGCACAGCTCCTACCACAGCAGGGTTCCTTCAGGACAGTTGAAGGGCTGGAACAGTGAATGGACCTGTGAATGAACGAGGGTCAGGAGGGATATTGTTAATGTCAGGCCTGCAGTAAATTAACAAGGGTCAGGAGGGATGTTGTTAATGTCAGGCCTGCAGTAAATTAACGGGGTCAGGAGGGATATTGTTAATGTCAGGCCTGCAGTAAATGAACCAGAGGCAGGAGGGATATTGTTAATGTCAGGCCTGCAGTAAATTAACAAGGGTCAGGGGGGATATTGTTAATGTCAGGCCTGCAGTAAATGAACCAGAGGCAGGAGGGATATTGTTAATGTCAGGCCTGCAGTAAATTAACAAGGGTCAGGAGGGATATTGTTAATGTCAGGCCTGCAGTAAATTAACAAGGGTCAGGGGGGATATTGTTAATGTCAGGCCTGCAGTAAATTAACAAGGGTCAGGAGGGATGTTGTTAATGTCAGGGCTGCAGTAAATTAACAAGGGTCAGGAGGGATGTTGTTAATGTCAGGCCTGCAGTAAATGAACCAGAGGCAGGAGGGATATTGTTAATGTCAGGCCTGCAGTAAATTAACAAGGGTCAGGAGGGATGTTGTTAATGTCAGGCCTGCAGTAAATTAACCAGAGGCAGGAGGGATGTTGTTAATGTCAGGCCTGCAGTAAATTAACAAGGGTCAGGAGGGATGTTGTTAATGTCAGGGCTGCAGTAAATTAACAAGGGTCAGGAGGGATGTTGTTAATGTCAGGCCTGCAGTAAATGAACCAGAGGCAGGAGGGATATTGTTAATGTCAGGCCTGCAGTAAATTAACAAGGGTCAGGAGGGATATTGTTCATGTCAGGCCTGCAGTAAATGAACCAGAGGCAGGAGGGATATTGTTAATGTCAGGTCTGCAGTAAATTAACAAGGGTCAGGAGGGATGTTGTTAATGTCAGGCCTGCAGTAAATTAACAAGGGTCAGGAGGGATGTTGTTAATGTCAGGCCTGCAGTAAATTAACAAGGGTCAGGAGGGATGTTGTTAATGTCAGGCCTGCAGTAAATTAACAAGGGTCAGGAGGGATGTTGTTAATGTCAGGCCTGCAGTAAATTAACAAGGGTCAGGAGGGATGTTGTTAATGTCAGGCCTGCAGTAAATGAACCAGAGGCAGGAGGGATATTGTTAATGTCAGGCCTGCAGTAAATTAACAAGGGTCAGGAGGGATATTGTTAACTGAAGTTATTTCTGAGGTGTGTATTGTGCAGAGAGGTTTTAGTCCTTCTTTATGTAAGTGGGGAGGAGAATGTTCTACCCTAGAGTTTTGCTTTGTCTCCTCTTCAGTGACATTCTGGTGTAACTCAGAATAGGTCACTACTTGTGAGGTGGTGAGACAGTTACTGCGCAAGTATGAGATGTGAGTCGAGCCCTGATGACAACGGGAATACTTGACTAACCTGCCATTGTCTCTCTCTTTTACTCTCCTTCCCTCTCTATCTCTCTCTCTCTCTCTCCCATTCTCTCTCTCTCTCATTTTCTCTCTCATTTTTCTCTCTCTCTCTCTCTCTCATTTTCTCTCTCTCTCTCTCTCTCTCATTTTCTCTCTGTCTCTCTCTGTCTCTGTCTATCTCTCTCTCTCTCTCTCTCTCTCTCTCTGTCTCTCTCTCCTCTCTCTCTCTCTCTCTCTCTCTCTCTCTCTCTCTGTCTCTCTCTCCTCTCTCTCTCTCTGTCTCTCTCTCTGTCTCTCTCTTTCTCTCTCTCTCTGTCTCTCTCTCTCTTTCTCTCTCTCTGTCTCTCTCTCTCTGTCTCTGTCTCTCTCTGTCTGTCTCTGTCTGTCTCTCTCTCTCTCTCTCTGTCTCTCTGTCTGTAGCTGGATTCGGAAGCTGCGGACATCTTGAATGACCTGCAGGTCAAACTGGCCACCGTCCTGGACAACCTGAGCGCCATGTTCGGCAAGAGGTGAGCCAATCAGAAACACCCTACCCCAATTAGGGCCCCTAAAGGGCTAGAGCCGTCTCGGACTGCATGTGTGGGTATGGATGTGGGTATGCAGACCCGCGAGCCACTGCAGCCCCTCATGATGACTTCAGGTTTTTGTGTCCCCCAGACCCCAAATTGCCCATCCCAGGTCTACAGGGTGATAGGTAGCTCAGACCTCCTACTCTACTCCACAGGGTGATAGGTAGATTAGACCTCCTACTCTACACTACAGGGTGATAGGTAGCTTAGACCTCCTACTCTACTCTACAGGGTGATAGGTAGCTTAGACCTCCTACTCTACTCTACAGGGTGATAGGTAGATTAGACCTCCTACTCTACACTACAGGGTGATAGGTGGCTTAGACCTCCTACTCTACTCTACAGGGTGATAGGTAGATTAGACCTCCTACTCTACTCTACAGGGTGATAGGTAGCTTAGACCTCCTACTCTACTCTACAGGGTGATAGGTAGATTAGACCTCCTACTCTACTCTACAGGGTGATAGGTAGATTAGACCTCCTACTCTACTCTACAGGGTGATAGGTAGCTTAGACCTCCTACTCTACACTACAGGGTGATAGGTAGCTTAGACCTCCTACTCTAGTCCACAGGGTGATAGGTAGCTTAGACCTCCTACTCTAGTCCACAGGGTGATAGGTAGCTTAGACCTCCTACTCTACTCTACAGGGTGATAGGTAGCTTAGACCTCCTACTCTACTCTACAGGGTGATAGGTAGCTTAGACCTCCTACTCTAGTCCACAGGGTGATAGGTAGCTTAGACCTCCTACTCTACTCTACAGGGTGATAGGTAGCTTAGACCTCCTACTCTACACTACAGGGTGATAGCAATTTCTGAGGCTGGTAACTCTAATGGACTTATCCTCTGCAGCAGAGGTAATTCTGGGTCTTCCTTTCCTTTGGCGGTCCTCAAGAGAGCCAGTTTCGTCATAGTGCTCAATTGTTTTTGCGACCGCACTTGAAGAAACTTTAAAAGTTGAAATGTTCTGGATTGACTGACCTTCATGTCTTAAAGTAATGATGGACTGTCGTGTATATGTATATATATGTATATAACCATATATAACCAGCAGCTCTTCTGTTGCCAGCAGCTCTTCTGTTGCCATATATATATATATATATATATATATATATATATATATATATATATATTAGGTCTAGTCCCAGGGTTAGGCATGAAAAAGTGGGATCTGAACTGGCAACAGAAGAGCTGCTGGTTTCAGAGCATAACTACCATCCACTACTGTCGTTCCTTGAGAATCAAATCAAATCAAATTTTGTTTGTCACATACACATGGTTAGCAGATGTTAATGCGAGTGTAGCGAAATGCTTGTGCTTCTAGTTCCGACAATGCAGTAATAACCAACAAGTAATCTAACTAACAATTCCTAATCTACTGTCTTATACACAGTGTAAGGGGATAAAGAATATGTACATAAGGATATATGAATGAGTGATGGTACAGAGCAGCATAGGCAAGATACAGTAGATGGTATCGAGTACAGTATATACATGTGAGATGAGTATGTAAACAAAGTGGCATAGTTAAAGTGGCTAGTGATACATGTATTACATAAGGATGCAGTCGATGATATAGAGTACAGTATATACGTATGCATATGAGATGAATAATGTAGGGTAAGTAACATTATATAAGGTAGCATTGTTTAAAGTGGCTAGTGATATATTTACAACATTTCCCATCAATTCCCATTATTAAGGCACTATACTGCTACAGGGGAGATGAACTGTGGCTCACACTCCTTCCTGAATGTTTCTGTGTTGTCTGGGAGGGGTTGGGAGCTGATCAATTTCCAAGACGGATTGATTGACTGGGTCTTCTCTCGGTTATTAGTTTCCAGGCCCGTCTCACCGTCTGCATGCGTCAGATGGCAGAGATCCTGTACCAGATCAAAGGTCATCCCAACCGTCAGACAGCCGAGGCCGACGCTGACAACATGCTGAGGCCTCTCATGGAGTTCCTGGATGGAAAGTGAGTGGGGCTGACACACAGTCGGACGCCATTTTGGTTCAGCGATGGTTATGTACTGTATATGGATGCATATGCCATTTGGGCTGAAAAATGGTGCAGTTTCATATCCGTGTTTTTTGGGTTGGTAGACTTGTTTCACACACTGAGACCATGTTGGCTCAAGTAGTCTCTCGTTTGTCATGACAGAGCTACAGTGTCTTGCACACAAGAGATTTGGTTTTGGGGTCTGAGGTGATACAGACTGAAACATGCTAATGTCGGTGACTGGGTAAAATGGATGCAGTGGGCCTCAGTGTTTCTGTGTCCTCTCTTCTCCCTGTAACCCCAGTCTCAGTCTGTTTGCTGACACCTGTGAGAAGACGGTTCTGAAGAGAATACTGAAGGATCTGTGGAAGATCGTCCTCAGCAGCCTGGAGAAGACCATCATCTTACCACCGAGCAACGACGGCTTCGTAAGTCTATCTGCCTTCCTCACAATACTGTATATACCAACAGTCTACCAGCACCACTCTCTAGACCTCCTGTGTTCCATCAGACAGTCTACCAGCACCACCCTCTAGACCTCCTGTGTTCCATTAGACAGTCTACCAGCACCACTCTCTAGACCTCCTGTGTTCCATCAGACAGTCTACCAGCACCACCCTCTAGACCTCCTGTGTTCCATCAGACAGTCTACCAGCACCACCCTCTAGACCTCCTGTGTTCCATCAGACAGTCTACCAGCACCACCCTCTAGACCTCCTGTGTTCCATCAGACAGTCTACCAGCACCACCCTCTAGACCTCCTGTGTTCCATCAGACAGTCTACCAGCACCACCCTCTAGACCTCCTGTGTTCTATCAGAGTCTACCAGCACCACCCTCTAGACCTCCTGTGTTCTATCAGAGAGTCTACCAGCACCACCCTCTAGACCTCCTGTGTTCTATCAGAGTCTACCAGCACCACCCTCTAGACCTCCTGTGTTCTATCAGAGAGTCTACCAGCACCACCCTCTAGACCTCCTGTGTTCTATCAGAGAGTCTACCAGCACCACCCTCTAGACCTCCTGTGTTCCATCAGACAGTCTACCAGCACCACCCTCTAGACCTCCTGTGTTCCATTAGACAGTCTACCAGCACCACCCTCTAGACCTCCCGTGTTCTATCAGAGAGTCTACCAGCACCACCCTCTAGACCTCCTGTGTTCCATCAGACAGTCTACCAGCACCACCCTCTAGACCTCCTGTGTTCCATCAGACAGTCTACCAGCACCACCCTCTAGACCTCCTGTGTTCCATCAGACAGTCTACCAGCACCACCCTCTAGACCTCCTGTGTTCTATCAGAGAGTCTACCAGCACCACCCTCTAGACCTCCTGTGTTCCATCAGACAGTCTACCAGCACCACCCTCTAGACCTCCTGTGTTCCATCAGACAGTCTACCAGCACCACCCTCTAGACCTCCTGTGTTCCATCAGACAGTCTACCAGCACCACTCTCTAGACCTCCTGTGTTCCATCAGACAGTCTACCAGCACCACCCTCTAGACCTCCTGTGTTCTATCAGAGAGTCTACCAGCACCACCCTCTAGACCTCCTGTGTTCCATTAGACAGTCTACCAGCACCACCCTCTAGACCTCCTGTGTTCCATCAGACAGTCTACCAGCACCACCCTCTAGACCTCCTGTGTTCCATCAGACAGTCTACCAGCACCACTCTCTAGACCTCCTGTGTTCCATCAGACAGTCTACCAGCACCACCCTCTAGACCTCCTGTGTTCCATCAGACAGTCTACCAGCACCACCCTCTAGACCTCCTGTGTTCCATCAGACAGTCTACCATCACCACCCTCTAGACCTCCTGTGTTCTATCAGACAGTCTACCTGCACCACCCTCTAGACCTCCTGTGTTCTATCAGAGTCTACCAGCACCACCCTCTAGACCTCCTGTGTTCTATCAGAGTCTACCAGCACCACCCTCTAGACCTCCTGTGTTCCATTAGACAGTCTACCAGCACCACCCTCTAGACCTCCTGTGTTCCATTAGACAGTCTACCAGCACCACCCTCTAGACCTCCTGTGTTCTATCAGAGTCTACCAGCACCACCCTCTAGACCTCCTGTGTTCCATCAGACAGTCTACCAGCACCACCCTCTAGACCTCCTGTGTTCCATCAGACAGTCTACCAGCACCACCCTCTAGACCTCCCGTGTTCCATCAGACAGTCTACCAGCACCACCCTCTAGACCTCCTGTGTTCTTTCAGAGTCTACCAGCACCACCCTCTAGACCTCCTGTGTTCCATCAGACAGTCTACCAGCACCACCCTCTAGACCTCCCGTGTTCCATCAGACAGTCTACCAGCACCACCCTCTAGACCTCCTGCCTTACATCCGACTGGAATTAGGTTCCTTTTTAATATAAACCCATCTCAAGGGTATTCTGAACAGATAGAAACAGATGTAATCTAACTAAACTGACCCGGTTCTCCCTACCTCACTCCCTCTGCTTCTCTGATATTTGATGACATGCCTGATTATTTGTTTGATTTTTACAGGGAGCTCAGATACTGACTGCTGCAAAGGGACTGTCCAACCTGAAGGTACAGACCCGCTGTCAGTTACTTCTGCCTTACAATGGCTATGCTGTTTATTTGATTTATTTAACCTTTATTTAACTAGGCACGTCAGTTAAGAACAATTTCTAATTTTCAATGCCGGCCTAGGAACAGTATAAGCCCCTCTCCTGTGCCAGGGTATCCTGACAACGGGGCGTGGCTAATGTCTGTCTGTAACTCTGGTTGCTATAGGGAGGGGGCGAGGCCAAAAGCCTGACGCCCAAACAGTGTGTCATCATGGATGCTGCACTGGAAACTATCAAGGTGAATACACACGCACATGTGCACGAACACACTCACACACAGAAATAAGTGTGTACACACTAATGCATACATACTCTTAACTTTTTTTTCTTTCTCTTTCTCTCTCTTTCTCTCTCTCTCTTTCTCTCTCTCTTTCTCTCATTATTTCTCTTGCTCTCTCTTTCTCTCTCTCTCTTTCTCGCTCTCTCTCTTTCTCTCTCTCTTTCTCTCATTATTTCTCTTGCTTTCTCTTTCTCTCTCTTTCTCTCTCTCTTTCTCTCATTATTTCTCTTGCTCTCTCTTTCTCTCTCTCTCTTTCTCGCTCTCTCTCTTTCTCTCTCTCTTTCTCTCATTATTTCTCTTGCTTTCTCTTTCTCTCTCTTTCTCTCTCTCTTTCTCTCATTATTTCTCTTGCTCTCTCTCTCTCTCTCTCTCTTTCTCTCTCTCTCCCTCTCAGCAATACTTCCATGCAGGGGGAAATGGTCTGAAGAAGGCCTATGTGGAGAAGAGTCCTGAGTTATCTTCGCTGAAATATGCTCTGTCCCTCTACTCTCAGAGCACTGATGCACTGATCAAGATCTTTGTAACTACACAGCACGCACAGGGTAAGAAACACACACATACACACACACACACACACACACACACACACACACACACATACACACACTCAGAGAACCAACATATATTTTTGTTTACATGCACAGACAGTTTTACTCATGATCTGTATTGATGCATTTCCATTATCATGCCAATAGAGGTCAGCATAGAGTTGTCACTTTTTCACTCTCTCTTCTCTCGCTCTCTAGTTCATAATGGGATGGGCATCAGGATTACCCCCAGTGAGAAGGTTCGGCCAGACAGAGGTATGTTGTAGTGTTACAGATGGATTATAAGCTTTTGTAATGTGGTAATAATGTGTTAGATTTCCTTAAAATAATGTGTTATAGCTAATGAATTTACATATAATAGCTCAATGATAGAATGAAGTGAAGGAACGTGTTTGGTGCTTAGTAAATGGTAATAGTGGTGTGATAATTTGTTATGTACATTGACTCTCAGGTTCAGGAGTGGAGAAGCCCGTTGGTGAGGCCCAGATCCAGGTAGACATGGTGCCTCCAGGCAAAGACAAGATCCACAAGGTCAACATCAGAGGTGAGCCAGACAGACCACTACACCTGTCCTGTCCTGTCCACCTCAGATCAAACTGGACAGCACAAAACACACCTCATAACTCAAACATTTTCATCTCTCTGTCCTATTGTCAAACATTTCCATCTCTCATCTTTCCATCTCTCGTCTTTCCATCTCTCATCTCTCCCTCTCTCAATTTTCCATCTCTCATCTCTCCGTCTCTCATCTTTCCATCTCTCATCTTTCCATCTATCTTCCCTCCATCTCATCTTTCCATCTCTCACCTTTCCATCTCTCCATCTCATCTTTCCATCTCTCACCTTTCCATCTCTCATCTTTCCGTCTCTCATCTTTCGTCTCATCATCTCATCTCTCCATCTCTCATCTCTCCATCTCTCATCTCTATATCTCTCATCTTTCCCTCTCCTCTCTCAATCTCTCATCTCTCCGTCTCACATCTTTCCATCTCTCATCTCTCCATCTCTCGTCTTTCCATCTCTCATCTTTCCATCTCTCATCTCTCCCTCTCTCAATTTTCCATCTCTCATCTCTCCGTCTCTCATCTTTCCATCTCTCATCTTTCCATCTATCTTCTCTCCATCTCATCTTTCCATCTCTCACCTTTCCATCTCTCCATCTCATCTTTCCATCTCTCACCTTTCCATCTCTCATCTCTCACCTTTCCATCTCTCATCTTTCCATCTCTCATCTCTCACCTTTCCATCTCTCATCTTTCCGTCTCTCATCTCTCCATCTCTCATCTCTCCATCTCTCATCTCTACATCTCTCATCTTTCCCTCTCTCAATCTCTCATCTCTCCGTCTCACATCTTTCCATCTCTCATCTCTCCATCTCTCGTCTTTCCATCTCTCATCTTTCTGTCTCTCATCTTTCTGTCTCTCATCTTTCCATCTCATCATCTCATCTCTCCATCTCTCATCTCTCAAGCTCTCATCTCTCGATTCCATCTCTACATCTCTCATCTTTCCCTCTCATCTTTCCATCTCACAACCTCTCATCTTTCCCTCTCCTCTCTCAATCTCTCATCTCTCCATCTCTCGTCTTTCCATCTCTCATCTCTCCATCTCTCATCTTTCCATCTCATCTCTCATCTCATCGCTCCATCTCTCATCTTTCCATCTCATCTCTCCCCATCTCATCTTTCCATCTCTCATCTTTCCATCTCTCATCTCTCCATATCTCATCTTTCCATCTCTCATCTCTCCATCGCTCATCTTTCCATCTCATCTCCCATCTTTCCGTCTCTCATCTTTCCATCTCTCATATTTTCATCTCTCATCATTCCATCTCTCATCTTTCCATCTCTCATCTTTTCATCTCTCATCATTCCATCTCTCCATCTCCTTCTCCTTCCATCTACTGCTCTCACACCGATTGCTTTAATTTCTCACCTGTTGTCCCCTCACTCTTTCTCTCACTCTCCCCCCCTGTCTCTCTCTCCCTTACAGTGATAGCGGTGAATGACATGAGGTGGCAGACATCAGGGATGTTCCGTCCCTTCGTGGAGGTCAATATGATTGGTCCGCTCCTTGCAGCCCAGAAGAGGAAGTTCACCACCAAGTCAAAGAACAACAGCTGGACAGCCAAGTACAATGAGACCTTCCAATTGTGAGTTCTTAACCCACTGTGTTTCCACCCAACACCTGTAGGTCGCCCCTCACTTTAACTCCACTTTCAGGTGTTCACCACCTGACAGCTATTTTCTGCTGGCGCTACGGCAAGTGCCAAAACTAGAGGGTTTGGCTCGTGAGATTACTTTGAAGTAAATATTAATTACCAAAGCTTTATAAAAAGGTGAAGTACAACAACCGTCCATTCTCCACTGTTAGATGTAGATCCTACTGTACAACAACCGTCCATTCTCCACTGTTAGATGTAGATCCTACTGTATAACGCCGTCCTTTCTCCACTGTTAGATGCAGATCCTACTGTACAACAACCAGCCATTCTCCACTGTTAGATGTAGATCCTACTGTACAACAACCGTCCATTCTCCACTGTTAGATGCAGATCCTACTGTACAACAACCATCCATTCTCCACTGTTAGATGTACATCCTACTGTACAACAACCGTCCATTCTCCACTGTTAGATGTAGATCCTACTGTACAACAACCGTCCATTCTCCACTGTTAGATGCAGATCCTACTGTACAACAACCATCCATTCTCCACTGTTAGGTGTAGATCCTACTGTACAACAACCATCCATTCTCCACTGTTAGGTGTAGATCCTACTGTACAACAACCATCCATTCTCCACTCTTAGATGTAGATCCTACTGTACAACAAACGTCCATTCTCCACTGTTAGATGTAGATCCTACTGTACAACAACCATCCATTCTCCACTGTTAGATGCAGATCCTACTGTACAACAACCATCCATTCTCCACTGTTAGGTGTAGATCCTACTGTACAACAACCATCCATTCTCCACTGTTAGATGTAGATCCTACTGTACAACAACCATCCATTCTCCACTGTTAGATGTAGATCCTACTGTACAACAACCATCCATTCTCCACTGTTAGATGTAGATCCTACTGTACAACAACCATCCATTCTCCACTGTTAGATGTAGATCCTACTGTACAACAACCATCCATTCTCCACTGTTAGGTGTAGATCCTACTGTACAACAACCATCCATTCTCCACTGTTAGGTGTAGATCCTACTGTACAACAACCATCCATTCTCCACTGTTAGATGTAGATCCTACTGTACAACAACCATCCATTCTCCACTGTTAGATGTAGATCATACTGTACAACAACCATCCATTCTCCACTGTTAGATGTAGATCCTACTGTACAACAACCATCCATTCTCCACTGTTAGATGTAGATCCTACTGCACAACAACCATCCATTCTCCACTGTTAGGTGTAGATCCTACTGTACAACAACCATCCATTCTCCACTGTTAGGTGTAGATCCTACTGTACAACAACCATCCATTCTCCACTGTTAGATGTAGATCCTACTGCACAACAACCATCCATTCTCCACTGTTAGGTGTAGATCCTACTGTACAACAACCGTCCATTCTCCACTGTTAGGTGTAGATCCTACTGTACAACAACCGTCCATTCTCCACTGTTGGATTTCCAGTAATGTGCACAGATTTAAAGTTAGGACTCTACCATTAGTCTGTAGTGTACACTATACAACAATGTTGAACCACTTCTGCCTCTTCGCTCTCCCCCTCCAACAGTATCCTGGGTAAGGAGTCTCCAGACTGCTATGAGCTGCAGGTGACGGTGAAGGACTACTGTTTCGGCCGGGCCGACCGTGTTGTGGGCGTGGCCGTGGTCCAGCTCCGAGACGTAGCTGACAGGAAGTCGTGTGTGTGCTGGTGCCCGCTGGGCGGAACCATCCAGAAGGACGAGACGGGCGTAACAGTGATGCGTATCTTGTCTCAGCGTGCGGCCGACGAGGTGGCCAAGGACTTTGTCAAACTGAAGGCCGAGACACGCCCTGTAGAGGAGGGCAGATGATGAGGAGGTGTGGAGAGAGGATAGATAGAGGAGAAATGAGGTGGAGAGAGGATAGGTAGAGGAGAGGTGGGTAGAGGACAGGGAGGAGAGAGGACGGTGAGAGGAGAGGTGGGGAGAGGACAGGGAGGAGAGAGGACAGGGAGAGGAGAGGTGGGGAGAGGACAGGGAGGAGAGAGGACAGGGAGAGGAAAGGTGGGGAGAGGACAGGGAGGAGAGAGGATAGGGAGATGAGAGGTGGGTAGAGGACAGGGAGGAAAGAGGATAGTGGAGAGAGGATCCGTAGAGGAGAGGTGAGGAGAGGAGAGGGGAGAAGAGAGGACAGGGAGGAGAGCGGAGAAGAGAGAGGATAGGGAGAGGGGAGGAGAGGGGAGGAGAGAGGACAGGGAGAGGGGAGAGAGGATAGGGGGAGGAGAGAGGAGAGGGGAGGTAGAGAGAGGATAGGTAGAGGAGAGGGGAGGAGGAGGGAGGATAGGTAGATGAGAGCCTATCACAAGATGGAGTTGAAAGAGGAGACACGCTCCGTGGAAGAGTGGGAGATGAACATCAGGATAGAAGTTAATAAATGTTATGTTTCCTGGTCCTCTGGGCCAATGAGAGGGCCTGGAGCAGGCACATGACTGATGAGGGACCAATCGGAGACGTTCACTGTATGCATCAACGTAGTGGAGTGTGACACAACACCACATACCTTCACCGTTGCATTCATATCACACACACACACCCACAGACGCACAGACGCACACACACACACACACACACACACACACACACACACACACACACACACACACACACACACACACACACACACACACACACACACACACACACACACACATGAATGAATGTCTGCTTACTGTACCAGGGGCTATATCAGAACAACCCTTATAGGTACATCATTTTATATACTACTAGCTACTAGCATGAGACTGATACGCATAGCCCAACACCCAACACCCTAACCTGTGATGAAAACACGTGAGACTGAAGCCCAACACCCATCACCCTAACCTGTGATGAAAACACGTGAGACTGTTGCCCATAGCCCAACACCCAACACCCTAACCTGTGATGAAAACACGTGAGACTGTTGCCCATAGCCCAACACCCTAACCTGTGATGAAAACACATGAGACTGAAGCCCAACACCCATCACCCTAACCTGTGATGAAAACACATGAGACTGAAGCCCATCACCCATCACCCTAACCTGTGATGAAAACACATGAGACTGTTGCCCATAGCCCAACACCCTAACCTGTGATGAAAACACATGAGACTGTTGCCCATAGCCCAACACCCTAACCTGTGATGAAAACACATGAGACTGTTGCCCATAGCCCAACACCCTAACCTGTGATGAAAACACGTGAGACTGTTGCCCATAGCCCAACACCCTAACCTGTGATGAAAACACATGTGGATGGATCTGATCTGACCTGTCTCCAGGGTCACTACAGTACCATCCCTGTGGTTTACATAGCCTTAAAATCACAGCGCTAACCCCCATCCCTCCTCAGACCATCACAGCTACAGGGGTACCTGAACTGGGAAGAAAATGGCTGCCTATCGGCCCCTGGTTGAAATGATTTCACTTGATAGTGATAGATGAACATACGCAGACCATAAAAACAGGTGAGGTTCGTGATGTACTAGAGTTAGTCTGTTAGTTGACAGGGTGTAGTCCAGACTAGGATGTGGGGTGTTTTACTGTCAGACGGCTGTGTGAACAGAACAGAGCTGTGTGAGCTTAATGGTTACAGCATCGACCCACTTCAGCCTGGGGAGGGGGGGGGCTGTATGCTCCAATACAGTACACTATACTCATGACATAACCTTTAACCTCTTCTCTAGATTTTGTATTTGTTAATGTATTTATTTTGCCAACTTAAGTTTCTCTTTTCAACTGTTACTGCAGATACTGTTTACCTGTAAGTCTACATGGAATGGAAATAGCCAAAGATTGACTAGTTTGTTTATTTTGTTGGGGGGGGGGGGGCAGTTATTTAGACTTTTTTAAAATCTCATGTCCAGATACACACCTCTTGATGAACAAATGTTAAGAGTATGTTAACTACCTCCCCTTTCTTCCCAGGTAATGTTTAGAAGTGTCTGTCCCGCCCCTATTATTATTAATGACCACGTCATACTTGACCTCTGTCAGCTGTCAATCAATCATCCTCTTACTGAGACCTGACTCTCATGTTAGCCCCACCCCCAAAAAAGTTCCACCATTGCTCATTGGTGGAGTTAGTTTTGCATGGCCACGGTGCCTTGTGTGGGTGGAGATTTCACTTAAGGACCAATGTAATGGACTAAAAATGAGCAAACCCAAACCCACCGGACCATGCAAAATGAACACGACCAGTCATCAGGCGTTCTGTGAATGTCACAAATATTACCTGCCTGCCATTGGCTGCAAGAGAAAATTGAAAGGTGGGCCATCCAATAATATCACATAGATGGAGAAGGGGGTGGGTGGAGTATGCACCACGTGCCAAGTAATGCAGTGTTCACTTTCTACTTTTCTTGATTTGTTCCTGTCTTTCATTTAGTTTCCTTTGGTTTTTTGTTTTTGTTTTTTGACAAGTGAACTCTGACACTCAAACTGTTTTAATCTTTCTGTAAGTTAGAAAACCATAACAGCAGTTTGTAAAGAAAATCCTAACACCAGAGCATGTATTTACAGTACAATCAAAATAAACTATACCTTGAGTTGTGCATTTTTATGTATGAAAAGATTAATATACGTAAAGTATGTATCATTAATATTATAATGCTGCGAAAATGTTGAATATACTTGTACTAATATTAGACTTTTGTATATAAAGTATTAATGAATAATCTCTTTGGCTTTTGGAGTGTTTTTGGGTTAGATGGACGTGAGACTGGGATGAGACTAGATGATTTGAAAGAGTTTTACATGTTTTTGTACATTGCATTCCATTGGTTATCAAACACCACATACACCTGTGTTTATTTCACCACACCTCTCCCCTCCTCTCCCTCTCCCCTCTCTCTCTCTCTCTCCCCTCCCCCTCTCTCTCCCCTCCTCTCTTTCTCCCCTCCTCACATCTCCCCTCCTCACATCTCCCCTCCTCCCTCTCCCCTCCTCCCTCTCCCCTCCTCCCCTCTCCCCTCCTCACATCTCCCCTCCTCCCCTCTCGCCTCCTCACATCTCCCCTCCTCACATCTCCCCTCCTCCCCTCTCCCCTCCTCACATCTCCCCTCCTCACATCTTCCCTCCTCCCCTCTCCCCTCCTCACATCTCCCCTCCCTCTCCCCTCCCTCCCCTCTCCCCTCCCTCTCTCTCTCCCCCTCCTCACATCTCCCCTCCTCTCCCTCTCCCCTCCTCACATCTCCCCTCCTCTCTCTCTCCTCCTCTCCCTCTCTCCTCCTCCCCTCTCCTCTCTCTCTCTCCCCTCCTCTCCCTCTCCCCTCCCCTCCTCACATTTTCCCTCCTCTCCCTCTCCCCTCCTCCCCTCTCCCCTCCTCTCTCTCTCCCCTCCTCTCCCCTCCCCTCCTCTCCCTCTCCCATCCCCCCATCCTCTCCCCTCCTACCCCTCTCCCCTCCAGTATTACTCATTGTCTCTCTCTCAGTATGATAGCATTCTTTGTACATCATGATTCATTTCCTGTTGTACAGACTGAGCTGATCATTAATCACACTGCGTATTGGTCCTCCGATCCTTCTCGCTTCTCCTCGTCAGATGAGGAGGACGAAGACAGCCATGACACATAACATTAAAACAGACCAGAGGATCCAGTGTGTCCACCATCTGATCTCTACTGGATCACTTTGTATGGCTAAAGAGACAGGGGGATCTGCCAAATGTGTGGTCTGACAGAGGTAAGGGCATCTGGCAGAGGTAAGGGCATCTGGCAGAGAGCTAAGGGCATCTGGCAGAGAGTTAAGGGCATCTGGCAGAGAGCAAAGGGCATCTGGCAGAGTTAAGGGCATCTGGCAGAGTTAAGGGCATCTGGCAGAGAGCTAAGGGCATCTGACAGAGCTAAGGGCATCTGACAGAGCTAAGGGCATCTGGCAGAGCTAAGGGCATCTGGCAGAGGTAAGGGCATCTGACAGAGGTAAGGGCATCTGACAGAGAGTTAAGGGCATCTGGCGGAGAGTTAAGGGCATCTGACAGAGGTAAGGGCATCTGGCAGAGTTAAGGGCATCTGGAAGAGGTAAGGGAATCTGGCAGAGAGCTAAGGGGATCTGGCAATGGTAAGGGCATCTGGCAGAGAGTTAAGGGCATCTGGCAGAGTTAAGGGCATCTGACAGAGTGAAGGGCATCTGACAGAGGTAAGGGAATCTGGCAGAGAGCGAAAGGCATCTGGCAGAGTTAAGGGCATCTGACAGAGGTAAGGGCATCTGGCAGAGTTAAGGGCATCTGGCAGAGAGCTAAGGGCATCTGGCAGAGTTAAGGGCATCGGGCAGAGGTAAGGGCATCTGGCAGAGCTAAGGGCATCTGGCAGAGAGCTAAGGGCATCTGGCAGAGAGCTAAGGGCATCTGGCAGAGAGTTAAGGGCATCTGGCAGAGAGTTAAAGGCATCTGGCGGAGAGTTAAGGGCATCTGACAGAGGTAAGGGCATCTGGCAGAGTTAAGGGCATCTGGCAGAGAGCTAAGGGCATCTGACAGAGCTAAGGGCATCTGGCAGAGAGCTAAGGGCATCTGACAGAGTTAAGGGCATCTGACAGAGGTAAGGGCATCTGACAGAGGTAAGGGCATCTGACAGAGGTAAGGGCATCTGGCAGAGTTAAGGGCATCTGGCAGAGAGCTAAGGGAATCTGGCAGAGTTAAGGGCATCTGGCAGATTTAAGGGCATCTGGCAGAGGTAAGGACATCTGACAGAGTTAAGGGCATCTGACAGAGAGCTAAGGGCATCTGACAGAGGTAAGGGCATCTGGCAGAGAGCTAAGGGCATCTGACAGAGCTAAGGGCATCTGGCAGAGGTAAGGGCATCTGGCAGAGGTAAGGACATCTGGCAGAGAGCTATGGGCATCTGGCAGAGAGCTAAGGGCATCTGACAGAGGTAAGGGCATCTGACAGATAGTTAATGGCATCTGGCGGAGAGTTAAGGGCATCTGACAGAGTTAAGGGCATCTGACAGAGCTAAGGGCATCTGGCAGAGAGCTAAGAGCATCTGGCAGAGGTAAGGGCATCTGGCAGAGAGTTAAGGGCATCTGGCAGAGTTAAGGGCATTTGACAGAGGTAAGGGCATTTGACAGAGGTAAGGGCATCTGGCAGAGTTAAGGGCATCTGACAGAGTTAAGGGCATCTGACAGAGTTAAGGGCATCTGGCAGAGCTAAGGGAATCTGGCAGAGTTAAGGGCACCTGACAGAGTTAAGGGCATCTGACAGAGCTAAGGTCATCTGGCAGAGGTAAGAACATCTGGCAGAGGTAAGGGCATCTGGCAGAGAGCTAAGAGCATCTGGCAGAGGTAAGGGCATCTGGCAGAGAGTTAAGGGCATCTGGCAGAGTTAAGGGCATTTGACAGAGGTAAGGGCATTTGATAGAGGTAAGGGCATCTGGCAGAGTTAAGGGCATCTGACAGAGTTAAGGGCATCTGACAGAGTTAAGGGCATCTGGCAGAGCTAAGGGAATCTGGCAGAGTTAAGAGCATCTGACAGAGTTAAGGGCATCTGACAGAGGTAAGGGCATCTGGCAGAGTTATGGGCATATGGCAGAGAGTTACGTGCATCTGGCAGAGCTAAGGGCATCTGGCAGAAGGCTAAGGGCATCTGGCAGAGTTAAGGGCATCTGACAGAGGTAAGGGCATCTGACAGAGGTAAGGGCATCTGGCAGAGTTAAGGGCATCTGGCAGAGAGCTAAGGGAATCTGGCAGAGTTAAGGGCATCTGGCAGATTTAAGGGCATCTGGCAGAGATTTAAGGGCATTTGGCAGAGGTAAGGGCATCTGACAGAGTTAAGGGCATCTGACAGAGAGCAAAGGGCATCTGACAGAGGTAAGGGCATCTGGCAGAGTTAAGGGCATCTAGCAGAGAGTTAAGGGCATCTGGCAGAGGTAAGGGCATCTGACAGAGTTAAGGGCATCTGACAGAGAGCTAAGGGCATCTGACAGAGGTAAGGGCATCTGGCAGAGTTATCGGCATCTGGCAGAGGTAAGGGCATCTGGCAGAGGTAAGGGCATCTGGCAGAGTTATGGGCATCTGGCAGAGAGCTAAGGGCATCTGGCAGAGAGCTAAGGGCATCTGACAGAGTTAAGGGCATCTGGCAGAGTTAAGGGCATCTGGCAGAGAGTTTAGGGCATCGGGCAGAGAGCCTTTATACTCATACATACACACCTTTACACTCATACATACACACCTTTATACTCATACATACACACCTTTACACTCATACACACACACACTGACAGTTAGGTGAGAGTCCTATAGAGTCAGAGCCCGCCAACAACCCAGTCTCAGGAGAGCATTCGTCCTCAAAGTAAACAGTGAAAAAAATGCATGGTCACGTGATGTTACGCCCCCCGACACAGAAGACCATATAATCCCTTACAGACAATCAAACCTCAGGGTGTGATTTACAGTATGGCTGCTGTAGTGTAATAGTCAGAATTAGAAGTGTGTGTGTGTGTGTGTGTGTGTGTGTGTGTGTGTGTGTGTGTGTGTGTGTGTGTGTGTGTGTGTGTGTGTGTGTGTGTGTGTGTGTGTGTGTGTGTGTGCGTTTGTGTGCGTTTGTGTGTGCGTTTGTGTGTGTGTGTGTTAAGGATGTGACAAAAGCAAAACAATTCTTGAATTTGCAATATACAGAATTTGCTCTTCAGTTAATGTGACAAAACAAGCAATTAGTACCATCTAAAGCCACTGTGAAATATATTTTCAATAAACCCAAAATATTTGTATTTTTTTTAGCTGTTTGAAGCTGGTGTACAAAACCGAAAGTGAAAAGAACGGAACAACAAAACTTAAGAACAGGAAGCATATAAATAGCGCACAGATCTTAGACTTGCTTTCGATGAGAAGGACAGATCTATAACGCACGTTTCTTTGTGAATGTGGTCGGATCGGCCTCAAAAACATACATGTTACTGCATTAACATTGAAACAGCAATTTTTTTGTATCGTTTAAACGACATGATGAACACCTGCTCGTCCCATCACTTAAACTGTCCAGGTGAATCCAGCTGAAAGCTATGATCCCTTACTGATGTCACTAGTTAAATCCACTTCAATCAGTGTAGATGAAGGGGAGGAGACGGGTTAAAGAAGGATATTTATACCTTGAGACAATTGATACATGGATTGTGTGTGTGTGCCGTTCATTCGGAGGGTGAATGGGCAACACAAAAGATTTAAGGGTCTTTGAACGGGATCTGGTTGTAGGCGCCAGGCACACCCGGTTTGTGTCAAGAACTGCAATGCTGCTGGGTTTTTCACGCTCAACAGTGTCCCGTGTGTATAACGAATGGTCCACCGCCCAGAGGACATCCAGCTAACTTGACACAACTGTGGGAAGCATTGGAGTCAAAATGGGCCAACATCCCTGTGGAACTCTTTTTAACACCTTATAGAGTCCCATCCTCAACAAAATGACATGGTCCTTGCCTATAACTGCTAGGGGTCAATGCAGTTTCCTCTACCACAGTCATGGCTACCAGACGATGCTTACTGCCCCCGCCCACTCATCAACCAAGGTATTTAATGACGTTTTTTTTAGGTTATCTGCTGTGTGCTTCTCCTCCATGTTCTCAGTTGTCAGTACGTACTTCATGTCCCACTTCTGATCAGTGTGAAGCTCTTTGCTGTACTGTATAAGACAGCGTGTTCATAGACGTCCAACGATCTGTGGTTTATGCCACGTACGCTGTCGGAGAGCTTTGGCAGAGCAGCCCGTGTCCATGTGGCATGTTGTAGTCTGTTTCTATATACTGTACGCCGACAGGGCACCGAAGCCCACATCCTCCACCATTTACAATGGCTACATATTAACTGACTGTACGCCGACAGGGCACCGAAGCCCAAATCCTCCACCATTTACAATGGCTACATATCAACTGACTGTACGCCGACAGGGCACCGAAGCCCACATCCTCCACCATTTACAATGGCTACATATTAACTGACTGTACGCCGACAGGGCACCGAAGCCCAAATCCTCCACCATTTACAATGGCTACATATCAACTGACTGTACACCGACAGGGCACCGAAGCCCACATCCTCCACCATTTACAATGGCTACATATCAACTGACTGTACGCCGACAGGGCACCGAAGCCCACATCCTCCACCATTTACAATGGCTACATATCAACTGACTGTACGCCGACAGGGCACCGAAGCCCACATCCTCCACCATTTACAATGGCTACATATCAACTGACTGTACGCCGACAGGGCACCGAAGCCCACATCCTCCACCATTTACAATGGCTACATATCAACTGACTGTACGCCGACAGGGCACCGAAGCCCACATCCTCCACCATTTACAATGGCTACATATCAACTGACTGTACGCCGACAGGGCACCGAAGCCCACATCCTCCACCATTTACAATGGCTACATATCAACTGACTGTACGCCGACAGGGCACCGAAGCCCACATCCTCCACCATTTACAATGGCTACATATCACCTGACTGTACGCCGACAGGGCCTCGAAGCCCACATCCTCCACCATTTACAATGGCTACATATCAACTGACTGTACGCCGACAGGGCACCGAAGCCCACATCCTCCACCATTTACAATGGCTACATATCAACTGACTGTACGCCGACAGGGCCTCGAAGCCCACATCCTCCACCATTTACAATGGCTACATATCAACTGACTGTACGCCGACAGGGCACCGAAGCCCACATCCTCCACCATTTACAATGGCTACATATCAACTGACTGTACGCCGACAGGGCCTCGAAGCCCACATCCTCCACCATTTACAATGGCTACATATCAACTGACTGTACGCCGACAGGGCACCGAAGCCCACATTCTCCACCATTTACAATGGCTACATATCAACTGACTGTACGCCGACAGGGCATCGAAGCCCACATCCTCCACCATTTACAATGGCTACATATCAACTGACTGTACGCCGACAGGGCATCGAAGCCCACATCCTCCACCATTTACAATGGCTACATATCAACTGACTATACGCCGACAGGGCACCGAAGCCCACATTCTCTACCAATCTCCGCTTTGATCATTTCTGTAATCGCTAAAGTGCACACCGAAAAAAAGGAAATGTCTTTCTTTAGTGTGTGTTTATATATGTGTGTGTGTGTGTGTGTGTGTGTGTGTGTGTGTGTGTGTGTGTGTGTGTGTGCTGGTCAGTTTGGTTTTGAGTGGTGTTGTTTACGCACAGAGACGATGAAAAAAGAGAAAAGAAAGTGGTTTCCTAGTGCTTGCAGGAAACTGCTACTTTAGCGAGCGAGAAAGAGACCTGCATTCACTGTGTGTGTGTGTGTGTAGTCCCACCCTGTGTTCTGTGTGTGTGTGTGTGTGTGTGTGTGTGTGTGTGTGTGTGTAGTCCCACCCTGTGTGTGTGTGTTCTGTGTGTGTGTGTCTGACTCCCCTCTAGATTCCAAGCCCACCTCCCTTTCACCAGCCAGATGTGAGAACAGACAAGAGCAGAGAGGAGTGTGAGAGAGGGAGGGAGGGAGGGAGGGAGGGAGGGAGGGAGGGAGGGAGGGAGGGAGGGAGGGAGGGAGGGAGGGAGGGAGGGAGGGAGGGGGAGGGAGGGAGAGAGGGAGGGAGGGAGAGAGAGACAGAGAGAGACAGATAGATAGAGAGAGAGAGAAAGACAGACGAGAGAGGAGTGGGAGGGAGGGAGAGAGAGAGAACATGAGACAGACGAGAGAGGAGTGTGAGGGAGGGAGAGAGAGAGAGAACATGAGACAGACGAGAGAGGAGTGTGAGGGAGGGAGGGAGGGAGAGAGAGAGAGAGAGAGAGAGAGAACATGAGGCAGACGAGAGAGGAGTTTGAGGGAGGGAGAGAGAGAATATGAGACAGACGAGAGGAGTGTGAGGGAGGGAGGAGAGAGAGAGAGAGAGAGAGAGAGAGAGAGAGAAACATGAGACAGACGAGAGAGGAGTGTGAGGGAGGGAGGGAGGGAGAGAGAGAGAGAGAACATGAGACAGGAGTGTGAGGGAGGGAGAGAGAGTGAGAGAGAACATGAGACCGAAGAGAGAGGAGAAGAAAAATAGAGAAAAATCTGAGGACTTTTTGAAACTGTGAATGATTGAGTGAGGGAGGGAGGAGTTGAGAGACACCGAGAGAGTAAAGGAGAGTGTCAGAAAACCAGAGGAGGGAGGAGTTGAGACAGAGAGAGTAAAGGAGAGTGTCAGAAAACCAGAGGAGGGAGGAGTTGAGACAGAGAGAGTAAAGGAGAGTGTCAGAAAACCAGAGGAGGGAGGCGTTGAGAAAGAGAGGAGAGAGTAAAGGAGAGTGTCAGAAAGCCAGAGGAGGGAGGAGTTGAGACAGAGAGAGTAAAGGAGAGTGTCAGAAAGCCAGAGGAGGGAGGAGTTGAGAGAGACAGAGAGAGTAGGGCAGTGTCAGAAAGCCAGAGCAGGGAGCGGATACAGAGAATGAGGGAGGGGTAGAGGAGGAGGAGCAGTTAGTGTGTGAACGATGAAGGGATAGCCTTGATGAAATCAACAGCTTGTTCACTGGTCGGACTTTCCCAAGACTGCATGGTGGTCAGCACGTCTCACACACTCCCCGCTGGACACACGCACGGCTGTAGCCGGGACTAACGGTAAGAGCGATGGCAAGCCTCTTGACCTCAGGATCAGGGTTAGGGTGTGGGAGGGGTGGGCAAACATACAGGAAGTAGTGGTGAACGAAAGTGAGTGTTCACTCACTCCATCTTCTCTCTTTTCTTTTCTGGGGACTCCTGAAGTGAAAGCAGTGGAAAGAATGAGTGAAGGAAGGAGTTGGTTTCTAGGAATGACGATCCAGGAGTGAATAGTTTGGGAAAGAGAGGGGGGGGGGCGAGAGAACGAGAAAGGGAAAGAGAGAGGGGGCGAGAGAACGAGAAAGGGAAAGAGAGAGGGGGCGAGAGAACGAGAAAGGGATAGAGAGAACGAGAAAGGGAAAGAGAGAGGGGGTGAGAGAACGAGAAAGGGAAAGAGAGAGGGGGTGAGAGAACGAGAAAGGGAAAGAGAGAGGGGGCGAGAGAACGAGAAAGGGATAGAGAGAAAGGGAAAGAGAGAGGGGGTGAGAACAAGAAAGGGAAAGAGAGAGGGGGTGAGAGAACGAGAAAGGGAAAGAGAGAGGGAGTGAGAGAACGAGAAAAGGAAAGAGAGAGGGGGTGAGAGAACAAGAAAGGGAAAGAGAGAGGGGGTGAGAGAACAAGAAAGGGAAAGAGAGAAAAAGCCATAACTTTGGAATACTTTTTGTGACTTTTTTTTCTCCAATCTTTACAACATCACTTCAATGCCTTCTAACCTTTAAACAACCAGCTCAATGCCTTCTAATCTTTAAACAACCAGCTCAATGCCTTCTAACCTTTAAACAACCAGCTCAATGCTTTCTAACCTTTAAACAACCAGCTCAATGCTTTCTTTGTCTGTACAAGGTAGTTTGTTACATATTAGACATGAATGTTTATTGCTGATTGTTTCTCTACCTACAGTCTGGTCTATTTCTCTAGTAAACAAGGTTTGACATTTTTCTGTTGGAGAGGATGTCAGAATGGGAAATACTCTTCAGAACTAAGAAGTCATTCTGGGATTGATCTTGATGAGGAGGAGGAGGAAGATTATGATGGTAGTTTAACATAATGCCATGTGTATACTTGTGTTTTGATCTAGCTGTTTGACCAGGTGTTGTGTTAGTGTGTCATTACCCACAGATGGGCTATTCTCCAGAGTTACTGCTGTGTTACACTGGGGCACTACCTTGACATAGATCTGTTGTCGCACCGCAGTGTCCCTCTCAGGCCACTGTAACTTTCATCAGGTGAGCTCACAGTCCCCTGCAGCCAAACTAATGACCGAAGGGGTCCAATCATCTGGTCAGATCATTGAAACGACTACGGTCAAAGGAACGAGTCAAAACTGTTTTATAACGACAAATAAATATTAGAACTATTAGACTTAAAGGGTCAATGAAAGCGTTGTGTTGTTATCTGGTAAACTGAGAGGGGACACTCACACCTGGCGTTGTGGACTGAGAGGTCAGGTGAATTATTCAGCAGTTGAGAGTTTTTGTGTTCTCTGTGCTCCGGTCTAAAAGAGTTGTACTGTTCAAGACTGTCACTGTCGTGTAGACTGATCCTTCTCACTTCTCTCCCCTCAAACACCACAACTTGACATTGACGTCAGTGCATCAGACAGTACGTGGTCAGGTGAATTCCACTGCTTTACTGGAAGGGTTACTCATCTACACACTGTATCCACCCAAGGTGCTTCCGTATCTCTCCTAACCACTGATTTCTGATCAGTTCCCCTCAGCCCGGGTCAAACCTAGATGGATCAGAACCTAAATATTACATCTGTTCCTGGATCAGTGGTTTAAAAGTCATAATGATAACTCTCCCAACACATGATGTTACTCCAGTCGATGATGTCATCTGAACAGTAAGTGACTCAACCAGGAAGTGTTTGAGTCTGAAATGGCTCCCTGTTCCCTTTTTTTTTAGTTCAGTACTTTTGACCAGGGTCCAAAGTAGTGTACTATCTAGGAATTAGGGTGCCATTGAAGATGCACCCAAGTTCACTCCATCCTGAAAGTAGTTCCCAGGGTTGAGGAGTAACGGATTACCGAAACCCCCCAAAATGGTAACCGTAATCCGTTACGTTAACAGCAAAAAAATATTGTAATCAGATTACAGATACTTTAGAAAGAAAATAGAGGATTACATGCCTCATGGGTCAACTGTCACACTCCATTAGAACCCCAAATATAAACTTGTTTTTCCTCTAATGTTTGTAAACATTGTAAATGTAAACAAACCGCTGTATAGCCTCATAAGATGGTTAAAACGATCATTGTGATATCATGGATGGTCAGTCCTTGCCTCCGTAGCTCTGTCTATTAATCTGAGAGTGGTTACATTTCTCCAGGCCCATTCCTCAGCTTTTTTTACCAGAACAGAGGCGATGGGACCGTTTAGTTAATGTTTCATCTGTGGATTTGCCCTTTATTAAACAGCTGCATATTATCAAGATGCCAAAGTGTCACTAACAACAAGGTAAACAATAGGCCTATAACAAGTGCAGCATATGGAATTCATTTTTCACAAGTAAATAGCACTTTTCAGTAGTTCTCAAAGCCATTCCATGAGCACAGCCTTTCATTCTTCAACTAGAATCAACGACCCAATCAGTCCTCCGTGACAACACATTGATAAACAACACAGTAGGGATGGCTAATAAGTCCTTAGCTCAGGTCAAAACAAAAAGATTGGGCTAATCTATAATTCCATATTTTCCATGTCCGATTCTTGAAGATCAACGGATCACATTTATTGGGATGACTAGAATTCTGATGACTTTGGTTTTTAATGTAGATATATAATTGAATCAGAAGGTGAATTCACCAATTTGTAAGTCGCTCTGGATAAGAGCATCTGCTAAATGACTTAAATGTATGTAAATGAATCATATTATTATTCGTAACAGAAGCAATGGGTTAGAAGAAGCCCACATAACCAACCCATACAGTAAAATGTAACATCCATATAAGGCCAGCTATGTAAACTTTAACATGGATTTATCCTGCAATAGATCGTCGTTCAATTGGTAACATACATTTTATCTTCTTCTAATGCCTCAACCCATTTAATCCCAATTTTTTTTTCCCAGACATGAAAATATCCAAATCAAATGTCATTAGTAACCCTCTGAAGTAATCAATCATTATTTTTCAAATTTTTAATGGAAAAGTAGGTGAAAAAGTGTGTTTTATGGTCGTTCACAATTGTGACTGGTGGGATAATGTTACGTATAATGAATTAACATATTTCTACTATGCAGTTATCAAAGTTCTTATAAATCCCAGCCCAGTTATGAGCACATTTAAAACTGTCACTAGCAGTCCCCAGCCCAGTTATGAGCACATTTAAAACTGTCACTAGCAGTCCCCAGCCCAGTTATGAGCACATGTAAAACTGTCACTAGCAGTCCCCAGCCCAGTTATGAGCACATTTAAAACTGTCACTAGCAGTCCCCAGCCCAGTTATGAGCACATTTAAAACTGTCACTAGCTATCCCCAGCCCAGTTATGAGCACATTTAAAACTGTCACTAGCAGTCCCCAGCCCAGTTATGAGCACATTTAAAACTGTCACTAGCAGTCCCCAGCCCAGTTATGAGCACATTTAAAACTGTCACTAGCAGTCCCCAGCCCAGTTATGAGCACATGTAAAACTGTCACTAGCTATCCCCAGCCCAGCTATGGGCACATTTAAAACTGTCCCTAGCAGTCCCCAGCCCAGTTATGAGCACATTTAAAACTGTCCCTAGCAGTCCCCAGCCCAGTTATGAGCACATTTAAAACTGTCCCTAGCAGTCCCCAGCATGGCCCTTGTCACATTCCAGCGTGACTATTTTACACATCAAAAACCCTTATACAACACCGATATGAATACTGAGAGCAAAGACAACAAGACAACAACCATCAACGTATTTCAACATTGTTACTTAAGTGCAACATATATTGAAACATTAATATTGTAACTTTATTGTAACATATATTGAAACATTAATATTGTAACTTTATTGTAACAGTTGAACTTGTACTTTAGTGCAATATTCATTGTAACATTGTCATTGTGACATTTTAGTGCAACATTCACTAACAACTGTATAGCAGTCGTGTGATTCATTCCCACTAAACATAAAGGTAACATTTAGGATATAGAGAGCCTGTAGAATATGCATTCAAGTAGAGGCCTACACTGAACATAAAGGTAACATTTAGGATAGAGATAGCCTGTAGAATATGCAAGCAAGTAGAGGCCTACACTAAACATAAAGGTAACATTTAGGATAGAGGTAGCCTGTAGAATATGCATCCAAGTAGAGGCCTACACTGAACATAAAGGTAACATTTAGGATAGAGGTAGCCTGTAGAACATGCATTCAAGTAGAGGCCTACACTGAACATAAAGGTAACATTTAGGATAGAGGTAGCCTGTAGAATATGCATCCAAGTAGAGGCCTACACTGAACATAAAGGTAACATTTAGGATAGAGGTAGCCTGTAGAATATGCATTCAAGTAGAGGCCTACACTGAACATAAAGGTAACATTTAGGATAGAGGTAGCCTGTAGAATATGCATCCAAGTAGAGGCCTACACTGAACATAAAGGTAACATTTAGGATAGAGGTAGCCTGTAGAATATGCATTCAAGTAGAGGCCTACACTGAACATAAAGGTAACATTTAGGATAGAGGTAGCCTGTAGAACATGCATTCAAGTAGAGGCCTACACTGAACATATATAAAAAGCTCCACTGCACAATGAGTGCATATATATATATATATATATGTGTGTGTGTATATTATATATATAGTGTCTGGTTGGTCAGTAGTACTGTAGTATTGTCATAGTGTCTGGTTGGTCAGTAATACTGTAGTATTGTCATAGTGTCTGGTCGGTCAGTAATAATGTAGTATTGACATAGTGTCTGGTTGGTCAGTAATACTGTAGTATTGTCATAGTGTCTGGTTGGTCAGTAATACTGTAGTATTGTCATAGTGTCTGGTTGGTCAGTAATACTGTAGTATTGTCATAGTGTCTGGTTGGTCAGTAATACTGTAGTATTGTCATAGTGTCTGGTTGGTCAGTAATACTGTAGTATTGTCATAGTGTCTGGTTGGTCAGTAATACTGTAGTATTGTCATAGTGTCTGGTTGGTCAGTAATACTGTAGTATTGTCATAGTGTCTGGTTGGTCAGTAATACTGTAGTATTGTCATAGTGTCTGGTTGGTCAGTAATACTGTAGTATTGTCATAGTGTCTGGTTGGTCAGTAATACTGTAGTATTGTCATAGTGTCTGGTTGGTCAGTAATACTGTAGTATTGTCATAGTGTCTGGTTGGTCAGTAATACTGTAGTATTGTCATAGTGTCTGGTTGGTCAGTAATACTGTAGTATTGTCATAGTGTCTGGTTGGTCAGTAATACTGTAGTATTGTCATAGTGTCTGGTTGGTCAGTAATACTGTAGTATTGTCATAGTGTCTGGTTGGTCAGTAATACTGTAGTATTGTCCTGGTGTCTGGTTGGTCAGTAATACTGTAGTATTAACATAGTGTCTGGTTGGTCAGTAATACTGTAGTATTGTCATAGTGTCTTGTTGGTCAGTAATACTGTAGTATTGACATAGTGTCTGGTTGGTCAGTAATACTGTAGTATTGTCATAGTGTCTGGTTGGTCAGTAATACTGTAGTATTGTCATAGTGTCTGGTTGGTCAGTAATACTGTAGTATTGTCATAGTGTCTGGTTGGTCAGTAATACTGTAGTATTGACATAGTGTCTGGTTGGTCAGTAATACTGTAGTATTGTCATAGTGTCTGGTTGGTCAGTAATACTGTAGTATTAACATAGTGTCTGGTTGGTCAGTAATACTGTAGTATTGTCATAGTGTCTGGTTGGTCAGTAATACTGTAGTATTGTCATAGTGTCTTGTTGGTCAGTAATACTGTAGTATTGTCATAGTGTCTGGTTGGTCAGTAATACTGTAGTATTGACATAGTGTCTGGTTGGTCAGTAATACTGTAGTATTGTCATAGTGTCTGGTTGGTCAGTAATACTGTAGTATTGTCATAGTGTCTGGTTGGTCAGTAATACTGTAGTATTGTCATAGTGTCTTGTTGGTCAGTAATACTGTAGTATTGTCATAGTGTCTGGTTGGTCAGTAATACTGTAGTATTGACATAGTGTCTGGTTGGTCAGTAATACTGTAGTATTGTCATAGTGTCTGGTTGGTCAGTAATACTGTAGTATTGTCATAGTGTCTTGTTGGTCAGTAATACTGTAGTATTGTCATAGTGTCTGGTTGGTCAGTAATACTGTAGTATTGACATAGTGTCTGGTTGGTCAGTAATACTGTAGTATTGTCATAGTGTCTGGTTGGTCAGTAATACTGTAGTATTAACATAGTGTCTGGTTGGTCAGTAATACTGTAGTATTGTCATAGTGTCTGGTTGGTCAGTAATACTGTAGTATTGTCATAGTGTCTGGTTGGTCAGTAATACTGTAGTATTGTCATAGTGTCTTGTTGGTCAGTAATACTGTAGTATTGTCATAGTGTCTGGTTGGTCAGTAATACTGTAGTATTGTCATAGTGTCTGGTTGGTCAGTAATACTGTAGTATTGACATAGTGTCTTGTTGGTCAGTAATACTGTAGTATTGTCATAGTGTCTGGTTGGTCAGTAATACTGTAGTATTGACATAGTGTCTGGTTGGTCAGTAATACTGTAGTATTGTCATAGTGTCTGGTTGGTCAGTAATACTGTAGTATTGACATAGTGTCTGGTTGGTCAGTAATACTGTAGTATTGTCATAGTGTCTGGTTGGTCAGTAATACTGTAGTATTGTCATAGTGTCTGGTTGGTCAGTAATACTGTAGTATTGTCATAGTGTCTGGTTGGTCAGTAATACTGTAGTATTGTCATAGTGTCTTGTTGGTCAGTAATACTGTAGTATTGTCATAGTGTCTGGTTGGTCAGTAATACTGTAGTATTGACATAGTGTCTGGTTGGTCAGTAATACTGTAGTATTGTCATAGTGTCTGGTTGGTCAGTAATACTGTAGTATTGTCATAGTGTCTTGTTGGTCAGTAATACTGTAGTATTGTCATAGTGTCTGGTTGGTCAGTAATACTGTAGTATTGACATAGTGTCTGGTTGGTCAGTAATACTGTAGTATTGTCATAGTGTCTGGTTGGTCAGTAATACTGTAGTATTAACATAGTGTCTGGTTGGTCAGTAATACTGTAGTATTGTCATAGTGTCTGGTTGGTCAGTAATACTGTAGTATTGTCATAGTGTCTGGTTGGTCAGTAATACTGTAGTATTGTCATAGTGTCTTGTTGGTCAGTAATACTGTAGTATTGTCATAGTGTCTGGTTGGTCAGTAATACTGTAGTATTGACATAGTGTCTGGTTGGTCAGTAATACTGTAGTATTGTCATAGTGTCTGGTTGGTCAGTAATACTGTAGTATTGTCATAGTGTCTGGTTGGTCAGTAATACTGTAGTATTAACATAGTGTCTGGTTGGTCAGTAATACTCTGTCAGTCCTTCAGTGGGAGCTGTTCTTCTCCCATCTAGTCTGGTCTGTTCTATTCTGTTCTATTCTGTTCCAGTCTGTTCTGGAACGGTCTGTTCTATTCTGTTCTATTCTGTTCCAGTCTGTTCTGGAACGGCCTGTTCTATTCTGTTCTATTCTGTTCCAGTCTGTTCTGGAATGGTCTGTTCTATTCTGTTCTATTCTGTTCCAGTCTGTTCTGGAACGGTCTGTTCTATTCTGTTCTATTCTGTTCCAGTCTGTTCTGGAACGGTCTGTTCTATTCTGTTCTATTCTGTTCCAGTCTGTTCTGGAACGGTCTGTTCTATTCTGTTCTATTCTGGTCCAGACTGTTCTGGAACGGTCTGTTCTATTCTGTTCTATTCTGTTCCAGTCTGTTCTGGAACGGTCTGTTCTATTCTGTTCTATTCTGGTCCAGACTGTTCTGGAATGGTCTGTTCTATTCTGGTCCAGTCTGTTCTGGAACGGTCTGTTCTATTCTGTTTTATTCTGTTCCAGTCTGTTCTGGAACGGTCTGTTCTATTCTGTTCTATTCTGGTCCAGACTGTTCTGGTCTGGTGCGGTCTGGTCTGTCATCAAGGCTTCCTTCTATTGTGCTCTACTATCAGCAGATAATCAAGGCTTTCTGTCGGCTACAGGTCTTATCTATGTATTATCATACTTCCTAAAAGTACTTTAGAGAGAAGGAGATTGTGTCACACTTTGTGTGTCAGTTAGTGTGTAAATGGGTCAGCAGTGTAGATACTGTGTGTACCTCTAACGTGTAACTGGAGCTCAAGAGGTGTGACACCTTATGCAGCCGTTGTGAATATTGTAAAGGAGTCTTCTGACACACACACACACACACACACACACACACACACACACACACACACACAAACATGGGGAGGCCACCCTTAGCAATCTCCACTCCACTTCCTCTGCTCTCCTTCAAGCAGCTCTAACTCAAACGGCATTTTTGCACTCAGGCCAGCTTCAGTGCAGCATACATACAAACAGTACATTAACAGAGACGTCCAACTATAACCAGGTAGCTGATAACAGCAGAGAGGTGTTATCTGTTGACAGAACTAAGATCAACTGAACGTCTCAGAATGACAAGACATTTGCTGTGGTCCAGAGCCCTCAGGACTCTGGAAAGAGCTTTTAATAATCAGACTGTTACTTTATAGTGGGATGGTTAAAGAATGGATGGGCCTTTTCTCATAGAAACACATTTTCAGTGCACTTGACGACAATGTGCCGTTGATTGAATCCCTGACTTTGGTCCAGTCCAGTGAAAGACTGGGAGACAAGGACAAGACTGATACCAGAGATAGTGTGCTCTTCTGTGAGGATAAGACTGACACCAGAGATAGTGTGCTCTTCTGTGGGGATAAGACTGACACCAGAGATAGTGTGCTCTTCTGTGAGGATAAGACTGACACCAGAGATAGTGTGCTCTTCTGTGAGGACAAGACTGACACCAGAGATAGTGTGCTCTTCTGTGAGGATAAGACTGACACCAGAGATGGTGTGCTCTTCTGTGAGGATAAGACTGACACCAGAGATGGTGTGCTCTTCTGTGAGGATAAGACTGACACCAGAGATAGTGTGCTCTTCTGTGAGGATAAGACTGACACCAGAGATAGTGTGCTCTTCTGTGAGGATAAGACTGACACCAGAGATAGTGTGCTCTTCTGTGAGGATAAGACTGACACCAGAGATAGTGTGCTCTTCTGTGAGGATAAGACTGACACCAGAGATAGTGTGGCATTATTTGAAGAAGTATACACAAACACCGCTGTCTCTCTCTCTCTCCAGCACACACACACACACACACACACACACACACACACACACACACACACACACACACACACACACACACACTCCTAGCAGCCTTGCCTCTCTGTGGTCTTGCGGTGTGTGTGTAGGCTGTCAAGGCTGGAAAGAGAGATTTTTTGCCAAAAACACAAGCTTTAATATTCTCAACATTTTAAAAGTTTAACCTTTAACCTTTAGAATTAATACCCAATCTGACTTTGGGAAGGATGTGATGACACAGTATGATCACTCTGGAGGGGATATCACATACCTGTTGACATTCTCTTCCAGCTCATTTACAACGCTACATCGGTTATGGTTGGTTAATAACATCAGCTTCTCCTCATTGCTTTAATGATGTGCCCTGTTTGGCAACCTACCCCATAGTGGGATGGAAAATGTACTGTGAAGTGTTTTTGAGCGGGCTGTATAGCCATCTGGTAGGATTGAATGTGACACTGGAAGGTGTGTGTGTGTGTGTGTGTGTGTGTGTGTGTGTGTGTGTGTGTGTGTGTGTGTGTGTGTGTGTGTGTGTGTGTGTGTGTATTTTAGCAGACTGGGGTCTCTCTGTTTTAAGATACTTATTCTTAAACACACACGTGTGTTTTAAATAGATCCAGAGCTGAGGTCACCATGGCAGCCAGTCCTGAGGGGCTGGATCCTAAAATGTCTGTTTCCTGTCTCGGAATACTGAACAGCACCCCCCCCCCCCCCTTACACACACAGACATGCAGACAGACAGTCCATTGTTGGGACAACAGTCCATTGTGGTAATAACAGTCCATTGTTGTGATAACAGTCCATTGTGGTAATACCAGTCCATTGTAGTGATAACAGTCCATTGTGGTAATAACAGTCCATTGTAGTGATAACAGTCCATTGTGGTAATAACAGTCCATTGTGGTAATAACAGTCCATTGTGGTAATAACAGTCAATTGTGGTAATAACAGTCCATTGTAGTGATAACAGTCCATTGTGGTGATAACAGTCCATTGTGGTAATAACAGTCCATTGTGGTAATAACAGTCCATTGTGGTAATAACAGTCCATTGTGGTAATACTAGTCCATTGTGGTAATACTAGTCCATTGTGGTAATACTAGTCCATTGTGGTAATACTAGTCCATTGTGGTAATAACAGTCCATTGTGGTAATAACAGTCCATTGTGGTAATAACAGTCCATTGTGGTAATAACAGTCCATTGTGGTAATAACAGTCCATTGTAGTGATAACAGTCCATTGTGGTGATAACAGTCCATTGTGGTGATAACAGTCCATTGTGGTAATAACAGTCCATTGTGGTAATAACAGTCCATTGTGGTAATAACAGTCCATTGTGGTGATAACAGTCCATTGTTGTGATAACAGTCCATTGTGGTAATAACAGTCCATTGTGGTGATAACAGTCCATTGTGGTAATACTAGTCCATTGTTGTGATAACAGTCCATTGTGGTAATAACAGTCCATTGTAGTGGTAACAGTCCATCGTGGTAATAACAGTCCATTGTGGTAATAACAGTCCATTGTTGTGATAACAGTCCATTGTGGTAATAACAGTCCATTGTGGTGATAACAGTCCATTGTGGTGATAACAGTCCATTGTGGTAATAACAGCTCTACCTTTAATACATGTGAAAATATGGTTCCACATGTGAAATTTTAACTCAACATGTGAAAATACACACTCATGCCATTGCAGTAGATATGGAGTGTGTTTAGACCATGGGGAGGGTGTCTGGCCATTTTAAGGGACACCTCCCTTTGACTCACCACCATATGAGGGAGAGAGAGAGAGAGAGAGAGAGAGAGAGAGAGAGAGAGAGAGAGAGAGAGAGAGAGAGAGAGAGAGAGAGAGAGACAGAGACAGAGACAGTTAGAGAGAGAGGTCACGATCAGATGAGCTCCTGCATTTTTCAGCATTTTCTTTAAAAAAGATAGATTAGGAGTTAGATAAACTTGGATTTTTTGTCAGGAACACATACTGGATTCTACCCTCTACAATATAACCACCACTTCAAATCAAAACTTAAAACCTACAACCTGATTTTGAACGGAATTATGGAATCACCTGGAAGGTTCACAACTTCCAAGATTTATTTCTCTATACAGCAAATTCTCTGGAAAACAACAGAAACCTGAAAACCCCATCCAACCTGGAACGGAGTGAGTAATGCTTAGTCTGAAACTATATTTTAAAAGCCAAAAGCCAAGAAGAAAAATACACAACATTACTTTATAAGGACTGAATTCTAACATAATTCTGCCAAGCTTGATACAGCTTCAACTAGCACTGACGTGTCAAGTGAGAGGTGTCAAAGCCCATTAGCCCAACAATGGCAGGAGAGTCACACAGGTAATTAAAATACAGTACCCTTTGCATGTAAAGAATGATAAGTCAAGAAAAGATTACAAAATGAAGCTCCTTATGGAAAATCAAGAGACACTTTTTGCTGACTATTACAAAAATGGGAACATCAGCAACCTTATCTTCCACACAAACCATCCCCTGGCATGGCACAGTGCTATATTAGCACACTACCCCTTTGTTAAGAGAGGGGGGTTAACGAGGGTGGAAACTCAGAATACTTGATAACGAGGACTCTGAGTCAAGTAATATAAATATCTATAAGTCCGGAACAGTAATTGTACAAAGTAACCCCAAACAGTTTCAGCTGGACTTTCACCTAATCAAAGAATTAGCCCAGCAGGAGAAGCTCTCCCTTGATAAAGATACCCCCACACCGAGCGGGTCAGACCAGACCTCTTCACTATGTAACCCCACAGACGAGCAACCCCCAGTGGAGAGTCAACCTCCCAGCACAGATTACCACTCCCTCATTGAAATGAAGGACAAATTCACCCAGCTGGAGATAAGGCAGGTGGAGCTGGAACAGCAGGTGATTACACTTCAGTCAGCACAGACCCAGACAACAGCACAGCACAACAACAGCCCCTTAACCAGACCAGGAGAGCTGGAGGTGGACAGAGACATATCTGCACTTTGGACAGTGGTGAGACAAATACAACAGGAGAAAGAGGAGCAGAACAGAGCACTAGAGGAGAGTATCAGACTGCTGGTGGAGGAGAGATTGAGGGGGATGGAGGAGAGGTTGAGGGGGACCGCGTGTGATAGAGAACAACCCACTAGAGAGGTGGCCACCCCCACAGAGAAGCCAGCAGAACAGCCCACCTCAGCACCCAACAAAAGTCTCGACACCACAGCAGAACAGTCCACACCAGAACCTGACCATAGAGTCGACATCACAGCAGAACAGACAAATGAAGAACCCCAAGCCCAGCGGCTCTCACCCCCTCTGAGCACCCCCCTGTCAGCCACCCTGATAGCCCTTCTGACAACCCCCCCACACCCACTGAGGATGAACACAAGACACAGATTGTACTACTTATGGACTCAAATGGGAAATATATAGATAAAAAAAAACTTTTTTCCCAAACACAGTGTCTAAACTCTGGTGTCCAAACACCCAGAGCGCCATAGACCTTCTGTCTGAGGCCAAACTAGGCTCACCCAGCCACATAATAATACACACAGGCACAAACAACCTGAGGGCACAGCAGGAAAGAGTGGCCACAGCACTGAAGGGAGTGATTGAAAAGGCTTCTTCTACTTTCCCCAACGCACAAGTGGTTATCTCCACCCTGCTACCACGAAAAGACTTCCACCCTGCCTCAATACAACAGGTAAACGCAAGTATTTCCCGTGACTGTGCCTCAAAACCAAACGTTTTCCTGGCCCACCACTCCACCCTGGACTTGAACAGCCTCTATGACCAGGTCCACCTCTACAAGGCAGCAGTGCCCATCTTTGCCCGAACTCTAAAGGACATCGCTCTCAAACGTATCCCCAACACTTCACACAGGAGCAACAGATGAATAGACACCCCACCCAGACCAGCGAGACACCCTCCCAGACCTGCAGGACCCCCCCCTGGACCTACACATAGAGGACCCACGCCAAGAGGAATTACATCCAGACCACCGCACACCCAGACACATCCACACCCCTACCCCAACCAATCAACACCCCCCCACGTCAACCATGCCCACACCCCATTTAGACCCCCTCAGATCAGACCTATGCCACTCCTGCCCACCCCATGCACCCCACCCCCGCAAAGAGGGCCTCAACATGGAAGCCACACAAACAGTCCCAATCCCCACTCTCACACTCGCCCAAGCCAATGGCATGTACCAGATGCTCAGCAGGCTCTGCTAACACTTACTGGCCTGAGGCCAAACCAACAACATTGGACACTTTATGGAACAAAAAACCTTTACTATTTCATCCTGGAATATCCAAGGCCTATACTGACTATATTGGCTATACTAAAACTCTTTAACATCATCCTTAGCTCTGGCATCTTCCCCAATATTTGGAACCAAGGACTGATCACCCCAATCCACAAAAATGGAGACAAATTCGACCCCAATAACTACCGTGGAATATGCGTCAACAGTAACCTTGGGAAAATCCTCTGCATTATCATTAACAGCAGACTCGTACACTTCCTCAATGAAAACAATGTACTGAGCAAATGTCAAATTGGCTTTTTACCAAATTATCGTACAACAGACCATGTATTCACCCTGCACACCCTAATTGACAACCAAACAAACCAAAACAAAGGCAAAGTCTTCTCATGCTTTGTTGATTTCAAAAAAGCCTTAGACTCAATTTGGCATGAGGGTCTGCTATACAAACTGATGGAAAGTGGTGTTGGGGGTAAAACATACGACATCATAAAATCCATGTACACAAACAACAAGTGTGCGGTTAAAATAGGCAAAAAACACACACATTTCTTCACACAGGGTCGTGGGGTTAGACAGGGATGCAGCTTAAGCCCCACCCTCTTCAACATATATATCAAAGAACTGGCGCGGGCACTAGAAAAGTCTGCAGCACCCGGCCTCACCCTACTAGAATCTGAAGTCAAATGTCTGCTGTTTGCTGATGATCTGGTGCTTCTGTCACCAACCAAGGAGGGCCTACAGCAGCACCTAGATCTTCTGCACAGATTCTGTCAGACCTGGGCCCTGACAGTAAATCTCAGTAAGACCAAAATAATGGTGTTCCAAAAAAGGTCCAGTCGCCAGGACCACAAATACAAATTCCATCTAGACACTGTTGCCCTAGAGCACACAAAAAACTATACATACCTTGGCCTAAACATCAGCGCCACAGGTAACTTCCACAAAGCTGTGAACGATCTGAGAGACAAGGCAAGAAGGGCATTCTATGCCATCAAAAGGAACATAAATCTCAACATACCAATTAGGATTTGGCTAAAAATACTTGAATCAGTCATAGAGCCCATTGCCCTTTATGGTTGTGAGGTCTGGGGTCCGCTCACCAACCAAGACTTCACAAAATGGGACAAACACCAAATTGAGACTCTGCACGCAGAATTCTGCAAAAATATCCTCTGTGTACAACGTAGAACACCAAATAATGCATGCAGAGCAGAATTAGGCCGATACCCACTAATGATCAAAATCCAGAAAAGAGCTGTTAAATTCTATAACCACCTAAAAGGAAGCGATTCCCAAACCTTCCACAACAAAGCCATAACCTACAGAGAGATGAACCTGGAGAAGAGTCCCCTAAGCAAGCTGGTCCTGGGGCTCTGTTCACAAACACACCCCACAGAGCCCCATGACAGCAGCACAATTAGACCCAACCAAATCATGAGAAAACAAAAAGATAATTACTTGACACATTGGAAAGAATTAACAAAAAAACAGAGCAAACTAGAATGCTATTTGGCCCTACACAGAGAGTACACAGCGGCAGAATACCTGACCACTGTGACTGACCCAAAATTAAGGAAAGCTTTGACTATGTACAGACTCAGCGAGCATAGCCTTGCTATTGAGAAAGGCCGCCGTAGGCAGACATGGCTCTCAAGAGAAGACAGGCTATGTGCTCACTGCCCACAAAATGAGGTGGAAACTGAGCTGCACTTCCTAACCTCCTGCCCAATGTATGACCATATTAGAGAGACATATTTCCCTCAGATTACACAGATCCACAAAGAATTCGAAAACAAATCCAATTTTGAAAAACTCCCATATCTACTGGGTGAAATTCCACAGTGTGCCATCAGAGCAGCAAGATTTGTGACCTGTTGCCGCGAGAAAAGGGCAACCAGTGAAGAACACGCACCATTGTAAATACAACACATATCTATGCTTATTTATTTTATCTTGTGTCCTTTACCATTTGCATATTGTAAAAACACTGTATATATATATAATATGACATTTGTAATGTCTTTATTGTTTTGAAACTTCTGTATGTGTGATGTCTACTGTTAATTTTTATTGTTTATTTCACTTTATATATTATATACCTTACTTGCTTTGGCAATGTTAACACATGTTTCCCATGCCAATAAAGCCCCTTGAATTGAATTGAATTGACAGAGAAAGACAGCGAGAGAGAGAGAGAGAGAGAGAGAGACGGAGAGAGAGAGAGAGAGAGAGAGAGAGAGAGAGAGAGAGACAGAGAGGGAGAGAGAGAGAGAGAGAGAGAGAGAGAGACAGAGAGACAGAGAGGGAGAGAGAGAGAGAGAGAGAGAGAGAGAGAGAGAGAGAGAGAGAGAGAGAGGGGGAGAGAGAGAGAGAGAGACAGAGAGAGAGAGAGAGAGAGAGACAGAGAGAGAGAGAGACAGAGAGAGAGAGAGACAGAGAGACAGAGAGAGAGACAGAGAGAGAGACAGAGAGAGACAGAGAGAGACAGAGAGAGAGAGAGAGAGAGAGACAGAGAGAGAGAGAGAGACAGAGAGAGAGAGAGAGAGAGAGAGAGAGAGAGAGAGAGAGAGATGGGGTTGGTTTGGGTTGGGTCCGGGAACACCTCATAGAGCACTTTATGGAAAATGATTTAATAGCAATGAAATGGCAGCATGGTCCAGCCCTGTTACACAAAACACCCTGCACTGAACTGTGTGGCTGTCGGGGAGAATTCAACCTCTCGTACGTAAGTTTGTCTACCAACTCAAAACCGCCTCTCCAGGAGAAGCAGAACCCATTTAGGTTCGACACCGTACCTTTAAAGATACACGTTTCACACTGTGACGGTAGTCGCAAAGATGGTTGTCACTTGTGTTATTGTGAGAATGGAATGGTACGTCAGTACACAACATATCCTCGTCCCTCTTTCACCAGACAAACACCACGGGTAGATGAAGAAGCAGAGAAGATGACGTTGTTTGGGCTGGACTGTGCCAAGAAGAAAGAGAGAGGTGAGGAGGCGACCAACCTCCCTGTTCTCATGATGTTTCGTAGTTAAAAATACAGAGAATGTCTACCCCGTCATCTGTCCTCTCCTTTTCTCTTGTCCTCTCCTCTTCTCTTGTCCTCTCCTCTTCTCTTGTCCTCTCCTTTTCTCTTGTCCTCTCCTTTTCTCGTGTCCTCTCCTCTTCTCTTGTCCTCTCCTCTTCTCTTGTCTTCTCCTTTTCTCTTGTCCTCTCCTTTTCTCTTGTCCTCTCCTTTTCTCTTGTCCTCTCCTCTTCTCTTGTCCTCTCCTTTTCTCTTGTCCTCTCCTTTTCTCTTGTCCTCTCCTTTTCTCTTGTCCTCTCCTCTTGTCCTCTCCTCTCCTCTTGTCCTCTCCTCTCCTCTTGTCCTCTCCTCTTCTCTTGTCCTCTCCTCTTCTCTTGTCCTCTCCTCTTCTCTTGTCCTCTCCTTTTCTCTTGTCCTCTCCTTTTCTCTTGTCCTCTCCTCTTCTCTTGTCCTCTCCTCTTCTCTTGTCTTCTCCTTTTCTCTTGTCCTCTCCTTTTCTCTTGTCCTCTCCTTTTCTCTTGTCCTCTCCTCTTCTCTTGTCCTCTCCTCTTCTCTTGTCCTCTCCTTTTCTCTTGTCCTCTCCTTTTCTCTTGTCCTCTCCTTTTCTCTTGTCCTCTCCTCTCCTCTTGTCCTCTCCTCTTCTCTTGTCCTCTCCTTTTCTCTTGTCCTCTCCTCTTCTCTTGTCCTCTCCTCTTCTCTTGTCCTCTCCTTTTCTCTTGTCCTCTCCTTTTCTCTTGTCCTCTCCTCTTCTCTTGTCCTCTCCTCTTCTCTTGTCCTCTCCTCTTCTCTTGTCCTCTCCTCTTCTCCTCTCCTCTTCTCTTGTCCTCTCCTCTTCTCTTGTCCTCTCCTTTTCTCTTGTCCTCTCCTCTTCTCTTGTCCTCTCCTCTCCTCTTGTCCTCTCCTCTTGTCCTCTCCTCTTGTCCTCTCCTCTTCTCTTGTCCTCTCCTCTTGTCCTCTCCTCTTCTCTTGTCCTCTCCTCTTCTCTTGTCCTCTCCTCTTCTCTTGTCCTCTCCTCTTCTCTTGTCCTCTCCTCTCCTCTTGTCCTCTCCTCTCCTCTTGTCCTCTCCTCTCCTCTTGTCCTCTCCTTTTCTCTTGTCCTCTCCTTTTCTCTTGTCCTCTTCTTTTGTCCTCTCCTTTTCTCTTGTCCTCTCCTTTTCTCTTGTCCTCTCCTTTTCTCTTGTCCTCTCCTCTTCTCTTGTCCTCACCTTTTCTCTTGTCCTCTCCCATCTCCCCATCTCAGACATTACTGCAAATTTACTCTTTATTACTGCAGTATTACCTGACTAAATTAATTACTACAGTATTCACTGTCAAGTAATTATCTTTTTGTTTTCTCATGATTTGGCTGGGTCTAATTGTGTTGCTCTCCTGGGTCTCTATCTCTCTCCCTCCCTCTCTATCTCTCTCTCTCTCTCCCTCTTTGTCTCTCTCACCCTCTTTGTCTCTCTGTCTTGTTCTCTCTCCCTCTCCCTCTCTCTCTCTTGCTGTGTCTTCTGTCCGGCTCTCTTTCTCCCCCTCTTTCTCCCCCTCTGTCTCCCCCTCTGTCTCCCCCTCTGTCTCCCCCTCTGTCTGTCTGTCTGTCTGGTTCGCTCAGAGTTGGAGAGGAAACTGAGGGCAAACGACAGAGAGCATAACCTCTCCTTCAGATATGCGGTGAGTTTACTTGAGTGTGTGTGTATGAGGGTGCCTATGTACATGGTATTCACAGGGGTAAAACGTATGTTTCACCATCCTGGTTTGTGTGTGTGTGTGTGTTTGGGTAGGCCTTTTGTACTGAGTATAGATCAGTCCCCTGGGACCAGACTATATATGTTACTGTACTGAGTATAGATCAGTCCCCTGGGACCAGACTATATATGTTACGGTATTGAGTATAGATCAGTCCCCTGGGACCAGACTATATATGTTACTGTACTGAGTATAGATCAGTCCCCTGGGACCAGACTATATATGTTACTGTACTGAGTATAGATCAGTCCCCTGGGACCAGACTATATATGTTACGGTATTGAGTATAGATCAGTCCTCTGGGACCAGACTATATATGTTACTGTACTGAGTATAGATCAGTCCCCTGGGACCAGACTATATATGTTACGGTATTGAGTATAGATCAGTCCCCTGGGACCAGACTATATATGTTACTGTACTGAGTATAGATCAGTCCCCTGGGACCAGACTATATATGTTACTGTATTGAGTATAGATCAGTCCCCTGGGACCAGACTATATATGTTACTGTATTGAGTATAGATCAGTCCCCTGGGACCAGACTATATATGTTACTGTACTGAGTATAGATCAGTCCCCTGGGACCAGACTATATATGTTACTGTACTGAGTATAGATCAGTCCCCTGGGACCAGACTATATATGTTACTGTACTGAGTATAGATCAGTCCCCTGGGACCAGACTATATATGTTACTGTACTGAGTATAGATCAGTCCCCTGGGACCAGACTATATATGTTACTGTATTGAGTATAGATCAGTCCCCTGGGACCAGACTATATATGTTACTGTACTGAGTATAGATCAGTCCCCTGGGACCAGACTATATATATTACTGTACTGAGTATAGATCAGTCCCCTGGGACCAGACTATATATATTACTGTACTGAGTATAGATCAGTCCTCTGGGACCAGACTATATATGTTACTGTACTGAGTATAGATCAGTCCTCTGGGACCAGACTATATATGTTACTGTACTGAGTATAGATCAGTCCCCTGGGACCAGACTATATATGTTACTGTACTGAGTATAGATCAGTCCCCTGGGACCAGACTATATATATTACTGTACTGAGTATAGATCAGTCCTCTGGGACCAGACTATATATGTTACTGTACTGAGTATAGATCAGTCCTCTGGGACCAGACTATATATGTTACTGTACTGAGTATAGATCAGTCCCCTGGGACCAGACTATATATGTTACTGTACTGAGTATAGATCAGTCCCCTGGGACCAGACTATATATATTACTGTACTGAGTATAGATCAGTCCCCTGGGACCAGACTATATATATTACTGTACTGAGTATAGATCAGTCCCCTGGGACCAGACTATATATGTTACGGTATTGAGTATAGATCAGTCCCCTGGGACCAGACTATATATGTTACTGTACTGAGTATAGATCAGTCCCCTGGGACCAGACTATATATGTTACTGTATTGTGTATAGATCAGTCCCCTGGGACCAGACTATATATGTTACTGTCTGGTTATTGTCATGAGGATGGCTCCCGGCCAGGGGTCATAGTGTCTGGTGGTCTGGTCTGGTTTAGTAGTTACACTATTATATTATACTATACTATTACTACAGGAGAGGGGAAACATTACATGGGAGTAATATAGGAAACAGCATGGGGACATGTCAAGCACTTCCTGTATTTCACATAGGTCATTACACAGGAAACAGCATGTTGAGTGGACCTCACGTAAAGATAGAAAAATATTTGAGTGGACGGGACATTGTTTCAGACATCTACTGAGGAGTTTCAGATTACATTCATATTATAAACACACTTTAGTTTACTACTGAGATCAACCCCCTACAGCTAGCTAGCTCTCTCTCTCTCTCTCTCTCTCTCTCTCTCTCTCTCTCTCTCTCTCTCTCTCTCTCTCTCTCTCTCTCTCTCTCTCTCTCTCTCTCTCTCTCTCTCTCTCTCTCTCTCTCTCTCTCTCTCTCTCTCTCTCTCTCTCTCTCTCTCCCTCTCTCTCCCTCTCCCCTCCCCCTCCCCTCCCCTCCCCTCCCCTCCCCCTCCCCTCTCCTCCCCTCTCCTCTTCCCAGGTTTTTATTCTCCAAGATCTAACTTTAGGGAACAACTCTTGAGTTTCGAGACCAGAGTAATGTAAACATCCAGTTCTTCTATGTTAGGCTTGTAGCCAGCACCACAAGTCCCTGACCTCTGAGAAGTTAGCTTCTAATGGAATGGAACTAAATGCTGCCTGTAGGAAAGTACACTTTTCCCAAATAGGAGAACCCTTTTGGTTCCATGTAGAACCATTTGGATTTACATGGAACTCAAAAAGGTTCTACCTGGAACCAAAAAGTGTTCTCCGAAGGGTTCTCCTATGGGGACAGCCAAAGAACTCTTTTAGAAGTCACCTTTTTTTTCCTAAGAGTGCAGCGATCCAAAAGTCGTCAACCGTTTAAACCAAACTGAAGTAAAGGAGGCTCACTCTCTTACACACACACACACACACACACACATCATCTTGTCTTGTCTTGCACATTGCTCGGTTGGAAAACATGTTGGTTTCATTTCCTCCTATCTCAGTGTAGAAATGTGTCCCTTATTTACCCTTGATTGAGTTAGGCTAATTCAGCAGCACTGATCTGCCATCAGGCCAGGCAGAGACAGAGCTATGGGGAAGTTCACTCAGAGAACATGTTTGTATGGGTTCTCATTGGCTTCTCAATGTATAGGTTTTCATTGGCTTCTCAATGTATGGGTTTTCATTGGCTTCTCAATGTATGGGTTTTCATTGGCTTCTCAATGTATGGGTTTTCATTGGCTTCTCAATGTATGGGTTTTCATTGGCTTCTCAATGTCTGGTGTTCTCTAAAATCTCTAAAGTTATTTTTTTACTCACACACTTTCTCTCTTTTCCTATGTCCCTCCTTCCCCCCGCCCCCTTCCTGCCGTCCCTCCCTCCCTCCTTACCCTCCCTATTCTCCCCCCCCCCCTCCTCCCTACCCACCCTCCCACCCTCCCTACCTACCCTCCCTCCCCCAGACCAATGCCATTAAGACGTCCAAATACAACGCGTTCACCTTCCTGCCCCTCAACCTCTTCGAACAGTTCCAGAGAATAGCCAACGCTTACTTCCTCATTCTGCTGCTACTCCAAGTGAGTGGAACAGACGCACACATATGCACATACAGTGGGGAGAACAAGTATTTGATACACTTCTGATTTTGCAGGTTTTCCTACTTACAAAGCATGTAGAGGTCTGTAATTTGTATCATAGTGTCACGCCTTGGTCTTAGTATTTTGTGTTTTAGTTAATTAGTTGGTCAGGCCAGGGTGTGACATGGGTTTATGTTACTGTATTGTCGTATTGGGGTTTTTGTAGGCATTGGGATTGTGGTTGATTAGGGGTGTGTTTAGTTTAGGTTTGGCTGCCTGAGGCAGTTCTCAATCAGAGTCAGGTGATTCTTGTTGTCTCTGATGGGGAACCGTATTTAGGTAGCCTGGGTTTCACTGTGTATTTCGTGGGTGATTGTTCCTGTCTCTGTGTTAGTGTTCACCAGACAGGCTGTATAGGTTTTTTCACGTTCCGTTTGTTGTTTTTGTATTTATAAGTTATTTCATGTATCGTCATTTGTTTCATTAAAAACATGAGTAACCAACACGCTGCATTTCGGTCCGACTCTCTTTCGACAAACGAAGAACGCCGTTACACATAGGAACACTTCAACTGTGAGAGGCAGAATCTAAAGGAAAAATCCAGAAAATCACATTGTATGATTTTTAAGTAAATAATTTGCATTTTATTGCATGACATAAGTATTTGATCACCTACCAACCAGGAAGAATTCCGGCTCTCACAGACCTGTTAGTTTTTCTTTAAGAATCCCTCTTGTTCTCCACTCATTACCTGTATTAACTGCACATGTTTGAACTCAATACCTGTATAAAAGACACCTGTCCACACACTCAATCAAACAGACTCCAACCTCTCTACAATGGCCAAGACCAGAGAGCTGTGTAAGGACATCAGGGATAAAATTGTAGACCTGCACAAGGCTGGGATGGGCTACAGGACAATAGGCAAGCAGCTTGGTGAGAAGGCAACAACTGTTGGCGCAATTATTATGTTATGTTAACCACTGTTGATTGTGCAGTTGGTTAGTACACACTAGCTAGTACCTAGTTTCTAGAATGGCGCTGGAGGGAATAGCAGCAGTTGTACAGGCTCATGACCAATTGTGCTATTTTCTGTATTTTCTTTTGCGCTGATATTAACTTTTTTCAAGCATAACGTTTCCCCCATTGTTTCCTATGACCGGAAAGAGATTTTGGACATCATCATCAAAATAATAATAATAATGATAATAACTATCACTAACCTCGGTTTGGACGAGGACTTCTACTTCAATGCTTCGGACGCAAAAGTCAGACTCAAATCCCCGACACTGGAAGAAGGAGGAGATGGTGTTATAGAGACCGGCGGGATACTTGACGAGACGACGTCGGAGAGTGGATAAACCGCCTCTACCATCCGTTCTACTGGTGAACGTGCAACCACTGGAGAATAAACTGGATGATCTCCATCCTATCGACGTGATCTGAAGAACTGTTATATCCTATATTTCTCCAAGTCGTGGCTGAACAAGGACATGGTAAATAGAAATCGAACTGGTCTTTCTATACATCGGCAGGACAGAACAGCAATGTCGGGGAAGCTCACAAGAGGAGGCGTGTGTCTCTTTGTTAACAACAGCTGGTGCGCAATCTCTAATATTAAGGAAGGAAGTCCGGAGATCCTGCTCTCCTGAGTTAGAAAACCTCATGATAAGCTGTTGACCATACTATTTACCAAGAGACCACGGACCAAGAGCACTAAGACCACACTCAACAAGCTGTAGAGGGCCATAACCAAACAAGAAAATGCTCATCCCAAGGCAGCACTCCTAGTGGCCGGGGACTTTAATCCAGGAAATTTGAAATCCGTTTTTACATAATTTCTACCAGTAAATCACCTGTGCAGAGGCAAAGCTCTCCCTCGCTCCCCATTTGGCAAATATGACCATAACTCTATCCTCCTGATTCCTGCTTACAAGCAAAAACTCAAACAGGAAGTACCGGGGACGCGCTCAATACAGAAGTGGTCCGATGAATCAAATGCTAAGCTACAGGACTGTTTTGCTGTCACAGACTGGAATATGTTCACGGGATTCATCTGATGGCATTGAGGAGTACACCACATCAGTCACTGGCTTCATAAATAATTGCATCGACGCCGTCATCCCCACATTGACCATACATACATATCCCAACCAGAAGCCATGGATTACAGGCAACATCTGAACTGAGCTAAAGGCTAGAGGTGCCTCATTCAAAGAGCGGGACACTAATCCTGACGCTTATAAGAAATCCCGCTACACCCTCCGACGAACCATCAAACAGGGAAAGCGTCAATACAGGATCAAAATCGAATCCTACTACATCGGCTCTGACACTCGTTGGATGTGGCAGGGCTTGCAAACTATAACGGACGACATTGGGAAACTCAGCCACGAGCTGTCCAGGGATGCGAGCCTATCAGGTGAGCTAAATACTTTCTATGCTCTCATCAAGGCTAGCAACACTGAACCATTCATGAGTGCACCATCTGTTCCGAATGACTGGACCCACTTCAATTCGCATACCGCCCCAACAGATCCACAGATGACACAATCTCTATTGCACTGCCCTTTCCCACATGAACAAAAGGAATGCCTATGCAAGAAGGCTGTTCATTGACTATAGCTCAGCATTCAACACCATAGTGCCTTCCAAGTTCTTCACTAAGCTCAGAACCCTGGGACTGCAACTGGATCCTGGACTTCCTGACGGGCCGCCTCCAGGTGGTGAGAGTGGCAACAACACATCTGTCACGCTGATCCTCAACATGGGGGCCCTTCAGGGGTGTGTGCTTAGTCCCCTCCTGTACTCTCTGTTCACCCACGACTGTGTGGCCTCACTCGACTCTAACACAATCATTAAGTTTGCTGACGACAGAACAGTGGTAGGCCTGATCACCGACAACGATGAGACAGCCTACAGGGAGGAGTTCATAGACCTGGCTGTGTGGTTCCAGGACAACAACTTCTACCTCAATGTTAGCAAGACAAAAGAGCTGATCGTGGACAACAGGAAATGGAGGGCCAAGCATGCTCACATCCACATCGATGGGGCAATAGTGTAGCAGGTCCAGAGCTTCAAGTTCCTTGGTGTCCACATCACTAAGGAATTGCCATGGTCCACACACTTCAACACATTCGTGAAGAGAGCACGACAACACCTCTTCCCCCTCAAGAGCCTGAAAATATTTGTCATGGGCCCTCAGATCCTCAAAACCTTCAACAGCTGCACCACTGAGAGCATCTTGACTGGCTGCATCACCGCTTGATTTGGCAACTGGTTGGCATCTGACCACAAAGTGCTACAAAGGGTAGTGCGTACGGCCCAGTATGCACTACCATCACTGGGGCCAAGCTCCCTGCCATCCAGGACCTCTATACCAAGGTGGTGTCAGAGGAAGGCCCCACACGGCAAGGGATACCGATTCACCAAGTCTGGAACCAATAGGAGTAACTCTTGAATCATCCCATTATCTGCTGTTAATGTATATTATCTGTTGCCTAGTCATTTTATCCCTACCTAAATGTACATATCTACCTCAATGACCTCATACCCCTACACATCTGCTCGGTACTGGTACCCTGTGTATACAGCCTAGTTATAGTTACTCAGTACTGGTACTCTGTGTATACAGCCTAGTTATAGTTACTCTACTGGTACACTGTGTATACAGCCTAGTTATAGTTACTCAGTACTGGTACCCTGTGTATACAGCCTAGTTATTGTTACTCAGTACTGGTACTCTGTGTATACAGTCTAGTTATTGTTACTCAGTACTGGTACCCTGTGTATACAGCCTAGTTATTGTTACTCAGTACTGGTACTCTGTGTATACAGCCTAGTTATAGTTACTCAGTACTGGTACTCTGTGTATACAGTCTAGTTATAGTTACTCAGTACTGGTACCCTGTGTATACAGCCTAGTTATAGTTACTCAGTACTGGTACCCTGTGTATACAGCCTAGTTATTGTTACTCAGTACTGGTACCCTGTGTATACAGTCTAGTTATAGTTACTCAGTACTGGTACCCTGTGTATACAGCCTAGTTATAGTTACTCAGTACTGGTACCCTGTGTATATAGCCTAGTTATAGTTACTCAGTACTGGTACCCTGTGTATACAGCCTAGTTATAGTTACTCAGTACTGGTACCCTGTGTATATAGCCTAGTTATAGTTACTCAGTACTGGTACCCTGTGTATACAGTCTAGTTATAGTTACTCAGTACTGGTACTCTGTGTATACAGTCTAGTTATAGTTACTCAGTACTGGTACCCTGTGTATACAGCCTAGTTATAGTTACTCAGTACTGGTACCCTGTGTATACAGTCTAGTTATAGTTACTCAGTACTGGTACCCTGTGTATACAGCCTAGTTATAGTTACTCAGTACTGGTACTCTGTGTATACAGTCTAGTTATAGTTACTCAGTACTGGTACCCTGTATATACAGTCTAGTTATAGTTACTCAGTACTGGTACCCTGTGTATACAGCCTAGTTATAGTTACTCAGTACTGGTACCCTGTGTATACAGCCTAGTTATAGTTACTCAGTACTGGTACCCTGTGTATAGAGCCTAGTTATAGTTACTCAGTACTGGTACCCTGTGTATACAGTCTAGTTATAGTTACTCAGTACTGGTACCCTGTGTATAGAGCCTAGTTATAGTTACTCAGTACTGGTACCCTGTGTATAGAGCCTAGTTATAGTTACTCAGTACTGGTACCCTGTGTATATAGCCTAGTTATAGTTACTCAGTACTGGTAACCTGTGTATAGAGCCTAGTTATAGTTACTCAGTACTGGTACCCTGTGTATAGAGCCTAGTTATAGTTACTCAGTACTGGTACCCTGTGTATAGAGCCTAGTTATAGTTACTCAGTACTGGTACCCTGTGTATATAGCCTAGTTATAGTTACTCAGTACTGGTACCCTGTGTATAGAGCCTAGTTATAGTTACTCAGTACTGGTACCCTGTGTATAGAGCCTAGTTATAGTTACTCAGTACTGGTACCCTGTGTATAGAGCCTAGTTATAGTTACTCAGTACTGGTACCCTGTGTATAGAGCCTAGTTATAGTTACTCAGTACTGGTACCCTGTGTATATAGCCTAGTTATAGTTACTCAGTACTGGTACCCTGTGTATACAGCCTAGTTATCGTTACTCAGTACTGGTACCCTGTGTATACAGTCTAGTTATAGTTACTCAGTACTGGTACCCTGTGTATACAGTCTAGTTATAGTTACTCAGTACTGGTACCCTGTGTATAGAGCCTAGTTATAGTTACTCAGTACTGGTACCCTGTGTATAGAGCCTAGTTATAGTTACTCAGTACTGGTACCCTGTGTATATAGCCTAGTTATAGTTACTCAGTACTGGTACCCTGAGTATAGAGCCTAGTTATAGTTACTCAGTACTGGTACCCTGTGTATAGAGCCTAGTTATAGTTACTCAGTACTGGTACCCTGTGTATAGAGCCTAGTTATAGTTACTCAGTACTGGTACCCTGTGTATATAGCCTAGTTATAGTTACTCAGTACTGGTACCCTGTGTATAGAGCCTAGTTATAGTTACTCAGTACTGGTACCCTGTGTATAGAGCCTAGTTATAGTTACTCAGTACTGGTACCCTGTGTATAGAGCCTAGTTATAGTTACTCAGTACTGGTACCCTGTGTATAGAGCCTAGTTATAGTTACTCAGTACTGGTACCCTGTGTATAGAGCCTAGTTATAGTTACTCAGTACTGGTACCCTGTGTATAGAGCCTAGTTATAGTTACTCAGTACTGGTACCCTGTGTATATAGCCTAGTTATAGTTACTCAGTACTGGTACCCTGTGTATACAGCCTAGTTATCGTTACTCAGTACTGGTACCCTGTGTATACAGTCTAGTTATAGTTACTCAGTACTGGTACCCTGTGTATACAGTCTAGTTATAGTTACTCAGTACTGGTACCCTGTGTATAGAGCCTAGTTATAGTTACTCAGTACTGGTACCCTGTGTATAGAGCCTAGTTATAGTTACTCAGTACTGGTACCCTGTGTATATAGCCTAGTTATAGTTACTCAGTACTGGTACCCTGTGTATAGAGCCTAGTTATAGTTACTCAGTACTGGTACCCTGTGTATAGAGCCTAGTTATAGTTACTCAGTACTGGTACCCTGTGTATAGAGCCTAGTTATAGTTACTCAGTACTGGTACCCTGTGTATATAGCCTAGTTATAGTTACTCAGTACTGGTACCCTGTGTATAGAGCCTAGTTATAGTTACTCAGTACTGGTACCCTGTGTATAGAGCCTAGTTATAGTTACTCAGTACTGGTACCCTGTGTATAGAGCCTAGTTATAGTTACTCAGTACTGGTACCCTGTGTATAGAGCCTAGTTATAGTTACTCAGTACTGGTACCCTGTGTATATAGCCTAGTTATAGTTACTCAGTACTGGTACCCTGTGTATACAGCCTAGTTATCGTTACTCAGTACTGGTACCCTGTGTATACAGTCTAGTTATAGTTACTCAGTACTGGTACCCTGTGTATACAGTCTAGTTATAGTTACTCAGTACTGGTACCCTGTGTATACAGCCTAGTTATAGTTACTCAGTACTGGTACCCTGTGTATACAGCCTAGTTATTGTTACTCAGTACTGGTACCCTGTGTATACAGCCTAGTTATAGTTACTCAGTACTGGTACCCTGTGTATACAGCCTAGTTATAGTTACTCTACTGGTACCCCGTGTATACAGCCTAGTTATAGTTACTCTACTGGTACCCCGTGTATACAGCCTAGTTATAGTTACTCAGTACTGGTACCCTGTGTATACAGCCTAGTTATAGTTACTCAGTACTGGTACCCTGTGTATACAGCCTAGTTATCGTTACTCAGTACTGGTACCCTGTGTATACAGCCTAGTTATAGTTACTCTACTGGTACCCCGTGTATACAGTCTAGTTATAGTTACTCAGTACTGGTACCCTGTGTATACAGCCTAGTTATTGTTACTCTACTGGTACCCTGTGTATACAGCCTAGTTATCGTTACTCAGTACTGGTACCCTGTGTATACAGCCTAGTTATTGTTACTCTACTGGTACCCTGTGTATAGAGCCTAGTTATAGTTACTCAGTACTGGTACACTGTGTATACAGCCTAGTTATAGTTACTCAGTACTGGTACTCTGTGTATACAGCCTAGTTATAGTTACTCAGTACTGGTACCCTGTGTATACAGCCTAGTTATAGTTACTCAGTACTGGTACCCTGTGTATACAGCCTAGTTATAGTTACTCAGTACTGGTACTCTGTGTATACAGCCTAGTTATAGTTAGTCAGTACTGGTACCCTGTGTATATAGCCTAGTTATAGTTACTCAGTACTGGTACTCTGTGTATACAGCCTAGTTATAGTTACTCTACTGGTACCCTGTGTATACAGCCTAGTTATTGTTACTCAGTACTGGTACCCTGTGTATACAGTCTAGTTATAGTTACTCAGTACTGGTACCCTGTGTATACAGCCTAGTTATAGTTACTCAGTACTGGTACCCTGTGTATATAGCCTAGTTATAGTTACTCAGTACTGGTACCCTGTGTATACAGCCTAGTTATAGTTACTCAGTACTGGTACCCTGTGTATATAGCCTAGTTATAGTTACTCAGTACTGGTACCCTGTGTATACAGTCTAGTTATAGTTACTCAGTACTGGTACTCTGTGTATACAGTCTAGTTATAGTTACTCAGTACTGGTACCCTGTGTATAGAGCCTAGTTATAGTTACTCAGTACTGGTACCCTGTGTATACAGTCTAGTTATAGTTACTCAGTACTGGTACCCTGTGTATAGAGCCTAGTTATAGTTACTCAGTACTGGTACCCTGTGTATAGAGCCTAGTTATAGTTACTCAGTACTGGTACCCTGTGTATATAGCCTAGTTATAGTTACTCAGTACTGGTAACCTGTGTATAGAGCCTAGTTATAGTTACTCAGTACTGGTACCCTGTGTATAGAGCCTAGTTATAGTTACTCAGTACTGGTACCCTGTGTATAGAGCCTAGTTATAGTTACTCAGTACTGGTACCCTGTGTATAGAGCCTAGTTATAGTTACTCAGTACTGGTACCCTGTGTATATAGCCTAGTTATAGTTACTCAGTACTGGTACCCTGTGTATAGAGCCTAGTTATAGTTACTCAGTACTGGTACCCTGTGTATAGAGCCTAGTTATAGTTACTCAGTACTGGTACCCTGTGTATAGAGCCTAGTTATAGTTACTCAGTACTGGTACCCTGTGTATAGAGCCTAGTTATAGTTACTCAGTACTGGTACCCTGTGTATATAGCCTAGTTATAGTTACTCAGTACTGGTACCCTGTGTATACAGCCTAGTTATCGTTACTCAGTACTGGTACCCTGTGTATACAGTCTAGTTATAGTTACTCAGTACTGGTACCCTGTGTATACAGTCTAGTTATAGTTACTCAGTACTGGTACCCTGTGTATAGAGCCTAGTTATAGTTACTCAGTACTGGTACCCTGTGTATAGAGCCTAGTTATAGTTACTCAGTACTGGTACCCTGTGTATATAGCCTAGTTATAGTTACTCAGTACTGGTACCCTGTGTATAGAGCCTAGTTATAGTTACTCAGTACTGGTACCCTGTGTATAGAGCCAAGTTATAGTTACTCAGTACTGGTACCCTGTGTATAGAGCCTAGTTATAGTTACTCAGTACTGGTACCCTGTGTATATAGCCTAGTTATAGTTACTCAGTACTGGTACCCTGTGTATAGAGCCTAGTTATAGTTACTCAGTACTGGTACCCTGTGTATAGAGCCTAGTTATAGTTACTCAGTACTGGTACCCTGTGTATAGAGCCTAGTTATAGTTACTCAGTACTGGTACCCTGTGTATACAGCCTAGTTATCGTTACTCAGTACTGGTACCCTGTGTATAGAGCCTAGTTATAGTTACTCAGTACTGGTACCCTGTGTATAGAGCCTAGTTATAGTTACTCAGTACTGGTACCCTGTGTATATAGCCTAGTTATAGTTACTCAGTACTGGTACCCTGTGTATAGAGCCTAGTTATAGTTACTCAGTACTGGTACCCTGTGTATAGAGCCTAGTTATAGTTACTCAGTACTGGTACCCTGTGTATAGAGCCTAGTTATAGTTACTCAGTACTGGTACCCTGTGTATATAGCCTAGTTATAGTTACTCAGTACTGGTACCCTGTGTATAGAGCCTAGTTATAGTTACTCAGTACTGGTACCCTGTGTATAGAGCCTAGTTATCGTTACTCAGTACTGGTACCCTGTGTATACAGTCTAGTTATAGTTACTCAGTACTGGTACCCTGTGTATACAGTCTAGTTATAGTTACTCAGTACTGGTACCCTGTGTATACAGCCTAGTTATAGTTACTCAGTACTGGTACCCTGTGTATAGAGCCTAGTTATTGTTACTCAGTACTGGTACCCTGTGTATAGAGCCTAGTTATAGTTACTCAGTACTGGTACCCTGTGTATACAGCCTAGTTATTGTTACTCAGTACTGGTACCCTGTGTATACAGCCTAGTTATTGTTACTCTACTGGTACCCTGTGTATAGAGCCTAGTTATAGTTACTCAGTACTGGTACCCTGTGTATACAGCCTAGTTATCGTTACTCAGTACTGGTACCCTGTGTATACAGCCTAGTTATTGTTACTCTACTGGTACCCTGTGTATAGAGCCTAGTTATAGTTACTCAGTACTGGTACCCTGTGTATAGAGCCTAGTTATAGTTACTCAGTACTGGTACCCTGTGTATAGAGCCTAGTTATAGTTACTCAGTACTGGTACCCTGTGTATAGAGCCTAGTTATAGTTACTCAGTACTGGTACCCTGTGTATATAGCCTAGTTATAGTTACTCAGTACTGGTACCCTGTGTATACAGCCTAGTTATCGTTACTCAGTACTGGTACCCTGTGTATACAGTCTAGTTATAGTTACTCAGTACTGGTACCCTGTGTATACAGTCTAGTTATAGTTACTCAGTACTGGTACCCTGTGTATACAGCCTAGTTATAGTTACTCAGTACTGGTACCCTGTGTATACAGTCTAGTTATTGTTACTCTACTGGTACCCTGTGTATACAGCCTAGTTATTGTTACTCAGTACTGGTACCCTGTGTATACAGCCTAGTTATTGTTACTCTACTGGTACCCTGTGTATAGAGCCTAGTTATAGTTACTCAGTACTGGTACCCTGTGTATAGAGCCTAGTTATAGTTACTCAGTACTGGTACCCTGTGTATACAGCCTAGTTATAGTTACTCAGTACTGGTACTCTGTGTATACAGCCTAGTTATAGTTACTCAGTACTGGTACCCTGTGTATATAGCCTAGTTATAGTTACTCAGTACTGGTACCCTGTGTATACAGCCTAGTTATAGTTACTCAGTACTGGTACTCTGTGTATACAGCCTAGTTATAGTTACTCAGTACTGGTACCCTGTGTATACAGCCTAGTTATAGTTACTCAGTACTGGTACTCTGTGTATACAGTCTAGTTATAGTTACTCAGTACTGGTACCCTGTGTATACAGTCTAGTTATAGTTACTCAGTACTGGTACCCTGTGTATACAGTCTAGTTATTGTTACTCAGTACTGGTACCCTGTGTATACAGCCTAGTTATAGTTACTCAGTACTGGTACCCTGTGTATACAGCCTAGTTATAGTTACTCAGTACTGGTACTCTGTGTATACAGGCTAGTTATAGTTACTCAGTACTGGTACTCTGTGTTTACAGTCTAGTTATTGTTACTCTACTGGTACCCTGTGTATACAGTCTAGTTATTGTTACTCTACTGGTACCCTGTGTATACAGTCTAGTTATTGTTACTCTACTGGTACCCTGTGTATACAGTCTAGTTATTGTTACTCTACTGGTACCCTGTGTATACAGTCTAGTTATTGTTACTCTACTGGTACTCTGTGTATACAGCCTAGTTATAGTTACTCAGTACTGGTACTCTGTGTATACAGGCTAGTTATAGTTACTCAGTACTGGTACTCTGTGTATACAGTCTAGTTATAGTTACTCAGTACTGGTACTCTGTGTTTACAGTCTAGTTATTGTTACTCTACTGGTACCCTGTGTATACAGTCTAGTTATTGTTACTCTACTGGTACCCTGTGTATACAGTCTAGTTATTGTTACTCTACTGGTACCCTGTGTATACAGTCTAGTTATTGTTACTCTACTGGTACCCTGTGTATACAGTCTAGTTATTGTTACTCTACTGGTACCCTGTGTATACAGTCTAGTTATTGTTACTCTACTGGTACCCTGTGTATACAGTCTAGTTATTGTTACTCTACTGGTACCCTGTGTATACAGTCTAGTTATTGTTACTCTACTGGTACCCTGTGTATACAGTCTAGTTATTGTTACTCTACTGGTACTCTGTGTATACAGTCTAGTTATTGTTACTCTACTGGTACTCTGTGTATACAGCCTAGTTATAGTTACTCAGTACTGGTACCCTGTGTATACAGCCTAGTTATAGTTACTCTACTGGTACCCTGTGTATACAGTCTAGTTATAGTTACTCTACTGGTACTCTGTGTATACAGCCTAGTTATAGTTACTCAGTACTGGTACCCTGTGTATACAGTCTAGTTATTGTTACTCTACTGGTACCCTGTGTATACAGTCTAGTTATTGTTACTCAGTACTGGTACTCTGTGTATACAGCCTAGTTATAGTTACTCAGTACTGGTACCCTGTGTATATAGCCTAGTTATTGTTACTCAGTACTGGTACTCTGTGTATACAGCCTAGTTATAGTTACTCAGTACTGGTACTCTGTGTATACAGTCTAGTTATAGTTACTCAGTACTGGTACCCTGTGTATACAGTCTAGTTATAGTTACTCAGTACTGGTACTCTGTGTATACAGCCTAGTTATTGTTACTCAGTACTGGTACCCTGTGTATACAGTCTAGTTATTGTTACTCAGTACTGGTACCCTGTGTATACAGCCTAGTTATAGTTACTCAGTACTGGTACCCTGTGTATACAGTCTAGTTATAGTTACTCAGTACTGGTACTCTGTGTATACAGCCTAGTTATTGTTACTCAGTACTGGTACCCTGTGTATACAGCCTAGTTATAGTTACTCAGTACTGGTACCCTGTGTATACAGTCTAGTTATTGTTACTCAGTACTGGTACCCTGTGTATACAGCCTAGTTATAGTTACTCAGTACTGGTACCCTGTGTATACAGTCTAGTTATAGTTACTCAGTACTGGTACTCTGTGTATACAGCCTAGTTATTGTTACTCAGTACTGGTACCCTGTGTATACAGTCTAGTTATAGTTACTCAGTACTGGTACCCCATGTATACAGTCTAGTTATAGTTACTCAGTACTGGTACCCTGTGTATACATTCTAGTTATAGTTACTCAGTACTGGTACCCTGTGTATACAGCCTAGTTATTGTTACTCGTTGTGGATTTCTTCCTTGTGTTATTATTCTTCTATTTTCCTATAATTTCTCTATTTTTCTCTCTACATTGTTGGGACCGTCAGTAGTAGGCATTTCACTGTTAGTCTATAGCTGTGGTTTATGAAGTGTAAGATAAACGATGTTTGATGTGAATAATTCTACATGTCATTTCACCACCCTGCTGTTGGTTGGCAGTAACACTACATCCTCTCGGACACCATTAGACCTGTCTGTCCTCTTATGTCTCACAGAGTCTGTGTCTTGAGAAGGTACACTTATCTGCTGGAGACAGACCTTGTTGGAGGAGATGGCTATGATTTCCACAGTAAAGCTACAATCAGTCCAATAAGAAAACAGGATATGAAGTGCAGTGACTGAGGAAGTGAGGAAGAGAGAGAGGAAGTTGACTCTTTGCAACTTAGCTCATTGTTGTATAGAGGTTTACAAACAACACAAAACATACCAGGCTCCTGAGTGGCGCAGTGGTCTAAGGCACTGCATCTCAGTGTTAGACGCGTCATGACAGACCCTGGTTCGATTCCAGGCTGTATCACAACTGGCTGTGATTGGAAGTCCCATAAGCCCAGCGTCGTCTGGGTTTGGCCGGAGTAGGCTGTCATTGTAAATAAGAATTTGTTCTTAACTGACTTGCCAAGTTAAATAAAGGTTAAATAAAAAATACCTGACATAGAGAGATCTCATCACAGCATACAGTATGTACAGTAGAAACAACTATGGAGACCAGTAGAGAGATGTCATCACAGCGTACAGTAGAAACAGCTATGGAGACCAGTAGAGAGATCTCATCACAGCGTACAGTATGTACAGTAGAAACAGCTATGGAGACCAGTAGAGAGATCTCATCACAGCGTACAGTAGAAACAGCTATGGAGACCAGTAGAGAGATCTCATCACAGCATACAGTAGAAACAGCTATGGAGACCAGCAGAGAGATCTCATCACAGCGTACAATATGTACAGTAGAAACAGCTATGGAGACCAGTAGAGAGATCTCATCACAGCGTACAGTAGAAACAGCTATGGAGACCAGTAGAGAGATCTCATCACAGCATACAGTAGAAACAGCTATGGAGACCAGCAGAGAGATCTCATCACAGCGTACAATATGTACAGTAGAAACAGCTATGGAGACCAGTAGAGAGATCTCATCACCGCGTACAGTAGAAACAGCTATGGAGACCAGAAGAGAGATCTCATCACAGCATACAGTATGTACAGTAGAAACAGCTATGGAGACCAGTAGAGAGATCTCATCACAGCGTACAGTATGTACAGTAGAAACAGCTATGGAGACCAGTAGAGATCTCATCACAGCGTACAGTATGTACAGTAGAAACAGCTATGGAGACCAGTAGAGAGATCTCATCACAGCGTACAGTATGTACAGTAGAAACAGCTATGGAGACCAGTAGAGAGATCTCATCACAGCGTACAGTAGAAACAGCTATGGAGACCAGCAGAGAGATCTCATCACAGCATACAGTATGTACAGTAGAAACAGCTATGGAGACCAGTAGAGAGATCTCATCACAGCGTACAGTAGAAACAGCTATGGAGACCAGTAGAGAGATCTCATCACAGCGTACAGTAGAAACAGCTATGGAGACCAGTAGAGAGATCTCATCACATCATACAGTAGAAACAGCTATGGAGACCAGCAGAGAGATCTCATCACAGCGTACAATATGTACAGTAGAAACAGCTATGGAGACCAGTAGAGAGATCTCATCACAGCGTACAGTAGAAACAGCTATGGAGACCAGTAGAGAGATCTCATCACAGCATACAGTATGTACAGTAGAAACAGCTATGGAGACCAGTAGAGAGATCTCATCACAGCGTACAGTATGTACAGTAGAAACAGCTATGGAGACCAGTAGAGATCTCATCACAGCGTACAGTATGTACAGTAGAAACAGCTATGGAGACCAGTAGAGAGATCTCATCACAGCGTACAGTATGTACAGTAGAAACAGCTATGGAGACCAGTAGAGATCTCATCACAGCGTACAGTATGTACAGTAGAAACAGCTATGGAGACCAGTAGAGAGATCTCATCACAGCGTACAGTAGAAACAGCTATGGAGACCAGTAGAGAGATCTCATCACAGCATACAGTAGAAACAGCTATGGAGACCAGCAGAGAGATCTCATCACAGCGTACAATATGTACAGTAGAAACAGCTATGGAGACCAGTAGAGAGATCTCATCACAGCGTACAGTAGAAACAGCTATGGAGACCAGTAGAGAGATCTCATCACAGCATACAGTAGAAACAGCTATGGAGACCAGCAGAGAGATCTCATCACAGCGTACAATATGTACAGTAGAAACAGCTATGGAGACCAGTAGAGAGATCTCATCACCGCGTACAGTAGAAACAGCTATGGAGACCAGAAGAGAGATCTCATCACAGCATACAGTATGTACAGTAGAAACAGCTATGGAGACCAGTAGAGAGATCTCATCACAGCGTACAGTATGTACAGTAGAAACAGCTATGGAGACCAGTAGAGATCTCATCACAGCGTACAGTATGTACAGTAGAAACAGCTATGGAGACCAGTAGAGAGATCTCATCACAGCGTACAGTATGTACAGTAGAAACAGCTATGGAGACCAGTAGAGAGATCTCATCACAGCGTACAGTAGAAACAGCTATGGAGACCAGCAGAGAGATCTCATCACAGCATACAGTATGTACAGTAGAAACAGCTATGGAGACCAGTAGAGAGATCTCATCACAGCGTACAGTAGAAACAGCTATGGAGACCAGTAGAGAGATCTCATCACAGCGTACAGTAGAAACAGCTATGGAGACCAGTAGAGAGATCTCATCACATCATACAGTAGAAACAGCTATGGAGACCAGCAGAGAGATCTCATCACAGCGTACAATATGTACAGTAGAAACAGCTATGGAGACCAGTAGAGAGATCTCATCACAGCGTACAGTAGAAACAGCTATGGAGACCAGTAGAGAGATCTCATCACAGCATACAGTATGTACAGTAGAAACAGCTATGGAGACCAGTAGAGAGATCTCATCACAGCGTACAGTATGTACAGTAGAAACAGCTATGGAGACCAGTAGAGATCTCATCACAGCGTACAGTATGTACAGTAGAAACAGCTATGGAGACCAGTAGAGAGATCTCATCACAGCGTACAGTATGTACAGTAGAAACAGCTATGGAGACCAGTAGAGAGATCTCATCACAGCGTACAGTATGTACAGTAGAAACAGCTATGGAGACCAGTAGAGAGATCTCATCACAGCGTACAGTAGAAACAGCTATGGAGACCAGTAGAGACATCTCATCACAGCGTACAGTAGAAACAGCTATGGAGACCAGTAGAGACATCTCATCACAGCATACAGTATGTACAGTAGAAACAGCTATGGAGACCAGTAGAGAGCAGAGCCTCTATGCTGCTCTGACATTAGATGTATGTGTATTGGTTTAATATGTTGTGAAATTGTTAGATATTACTGCACTGCCGGAGTTAGAAACATTTACATTACATTTACATACATTTAAGTCATTTAGCAGACGCTCTTATCCAGAGCGACTTACAAATTGGTGAATTCACCTTCTGACATCAGTGGAACAGCCACTTTACAATAGTGCATCTAAATCATTTAAGGGGGGGGGTGAGAAGGATTGCTTTATCCTATCCTAGGTATTCCTTGAAGAGGTGGGGTTTCAGGTGTCTCCGGAAGGTGGTGATTGACTCCGCTGTCCTGGCGTCGTGAGGGAGTTTGTTCCACCATTGGGGGGCCAGAGCAGCGAACAGTTTTGACTGGGCTGAGCGGGAACTGTACTTCCTCAGTGGTAGGGAGGCGAGCAGGCCAGAGGTGGATGAACGCAGTGCCCTTGTTTGGGTGTAGGGCCTGATCAGAGCCTGGAGGTACTGCGGTGCCGTTCCCCTCACAGCTCCGTAGGCAAGCACCATGGTCTTGTAGCGGATGCGAGCTTCAACTGGAAGCCAGTGGAGAGAGCGGAGGAGCGGGGTGACATGAGAGAACTTGGGAAGGTTGAACACCAGATGGGCTGCGGCGTTCTGGATGAGTTGTAGGGGTTTAATGGCACAGGCAGGGAGCCCAGCCAACAGCGAGTTGCAGTAATCCAGACGGGAGATGACAAGTGCCTGGATTAGGACCTGCGCCGCTTCCTGTGTGAGGCAGGGGCGTACTCTGCGGATGTTGTAGAGCATGAACCTACAGGAACGGGCCACCGCCTTGATGTTAGTTGAGAACGACAGGGTGTTGTCCAGGATCGCGCCAAGGTTCTTAGCGCTCTGGGAGGAGGAAACAATGGAGTTGTCAACCGTGATGGCGAGATCATGGAACGGGCAGTCCTTCCCCGGGAGGAAGAGCAGCTCCGTCTTGCCGAGGTTCAGCTTGAGGTGGTGATCCGTCATCCACACTGATATGTCTGCCAGACATGCAGAGATGCGATTTGCCACCTGGTCATCAGAAGGGGGAAAGGAGAAGATTAATTGTGTGTCGTCTGCATAGCAATGATAGGAGAGACCATGTGAGGTTATGACAGAGCCAAGTGACTTGGTGTATAGCGAGAATAGGAGAGGGCCTAGAACAGAGCCCTGGGGGACACCAGTGGTGAGAGCGCGTGGCGAGGAGACAGATTCTCGCCACGCCACCTGGTAGGAGCGACCTGTCAGGTAGGACGCAATCCAAGCGTGGGCTGCACCGGAGATGCCCAACTCGGAGAGGGTGGAGAGGAGGATCTGATGGTTCACAGTGTCGAAGGCAGCCGATAGGTCTAGAAGGATGAGAGCAGAGGAGAGAGAGTTAGCTTTAGCAGTGCGGAGCGCCTCCGTGATACAGAGAAGAGCAGTCTCAGTTGAATGACTAGTCTTGAAACCTGACTGATTTGGATCAAGAAGGTCATTCTGCGAGAGATAGCGGGAGAGCTGGCCAAGGACGGCACGTTCAAGAGTTTTGGAGAGAAAAGAAAGAAGGGATACTGGTCTGTAGTTGTTGACATCGGAGGGATTGAGTGTAGGTTTTTTCAGAAGGGGTGCAACTCTCGCTCTCTTGAAGACGGAAGGGACGTAGCCAGCGGTCAGGGATGAGTTGATGAGCGAGGTGAGGTAAGGGAGAAGGTCTCCGGAAATGGTCTGGAGAAGAGAGGAGGGGATAGGGTCAAGCGGGCAGGTTGTTGGGCGGCCGGCCGTCACAAGAAGCGAGATTTTATCTGGAGAGAGAGGGGAGAAAGAGGTCAGAGCACAGGGTAGGGCAGTGTGAGCAGAACCAGCGGTGTCGTTTGACTTAGCAAACGAGGATCGGATGTCGTCGACCTTCTTTTCAAAATGGTTGACGAAGTCATCTGCAGAGAGGGAGGGGGGGGGGAGGATTCAGGAGGGAGGAGAAGGTGGCAAAGAGCTTCCTAGGGTTAGAGGCAGATGCTTGGAATTTAGAGTGGAAGAAAGTGGCTTTAGCAGCAGAGACAGAGGAGGAAAATGTAGAGAGGAGGGAGTGAAAGGATGCCAGGTCCGCAGGGAGGCGAGTTTTCCTCCATTTCCGCTCGGCTGCCCGGAGCACTGTTCTGTGAGCTCGCAGTGAGTCGTCGAGCCACGGAGCGGGAGGGGAGGACCGAGCCGGCCTGGAGGATAGGGGACATAGAGAGTCAAAGGATGCAGAAAGGGAAGAGAGGAGGGTTGAGGAGGCAGAATCAGGAGATAGGTTGGAGAAGGTATGAGCAGAGGGAAGAGATGATAGGATGGAAGAGGAGAGAGTAGCGGGGGAGAGAGAGCGAAGGTTGGGACGGCGCGATACCATCCGAGTAGGGGCAGTGTGGGAAGTGTTGGATGAGAGCGAGAGGGAAAAGGATACAAGGTAGTGGTCGGAGACTTGGAGGGAGTTGCAATGAGGTTAGTGGAAGAACAGCATCTAGTAAAGATGAGGTCGAGCGTATTGCCTGCCTTGTGAGTAGGGGGGGAAGGTGAGAGGGTGAGGTCAAAGGAGGAGAGGAGTGGAAAGAAGGAGGCAGAGAGGAATGAGTCAAAGGTAGACGTGGGGAGGTTAAAGTCGCCCAGGACTGTGAGAGGTGAGCCGTCCTCAGGAAAGGAGCTTATCAAGGCATCAAGCTCATTGATGAACTCTCCGAGGGAACCTGGAGGGCGATAAATGATAAGGATGTTAAGCTTGAAAGGGCTGGTAACTGTGACAGCATGGAATTCAAAGGAGGCGATAGACAGATGGGTAAGGGGAGAAAGAGAGAATGACCACTTGGGAGAGATGAGGATCCCGGTGCCACCACCCCGCTGACCAGAAGCTCTCGGGGTGTGCGAGAACACGTGGGCGGACGAAGAGAGAGCAGTAGGAGTAGCAGTGTTGTCTGTGGTGATCCATGTTTCCGTCAGTGCCAAGAAGTCGAGGGACTGGAGGGAGGCATAGGCTGAGATGAACTCTGCCTTGTTGGCCGCAGATCGGCAGTTCCAGAGGCTACCGGAGACCTGGAACTCCACGTGGGTCGTGCGCGCTGGGACCACCAGATTAGGGTGGCCACGGCCACGCATTTTGCTCCACCTGCAATACCATCTGCTTACCACGTGTGTGTGTGACCACAAAAAATGGATTTGATTTGAAGTTCCAGAATGCGATGGAAATGTCAGCCATGTTGGTCAGGGAGAAATCCAAACCACTCTAATTGGAACGAATGGAGGCAGGATCCTGATTTGACTTGTGCAGGAAAATAAAAGTTGTGATATCAGATATTGTTTATTAGATGTATTGTCAGCTTAAAATTTTGCCGTATAATTATAAATGCAGTTTAAGCAGGTTTTATACAAAAGTTATGTATAAATAGCCTCTAGAATATATTTAATCAGACGATAGATGTCACATGTTGTGTTTTCTTGGAAATCTATGAGTGGTATTATATGATACGATATCAGTACTTGTTGCATTACAACGTATCTAAGTCCTATCATGGTGTCAGCCAGTGTCTGGCTGTGGATTGGCTACATTGTTTGAATGGAATGTTGGAATATTGGCAGTTAATTTGAACAATAATGGAATCATTCCTCTAAAACTGTCTGGCTAGCTAGCTAACAAACATACAGGGAAGATAAATTCTTCAAATTCATTATTTTACACAATATCTTATCAAGGCATTGGAAAACCATGGTTGACCAACTTCCTGACCAAAATGGCTGACCTTAATTTTACCTTTATTTAACTCGGCAAGTCAGTTAAGAACAAATTCTTATTTTCAATGACGGCCTAGGAACAGTGGGTTAACTGCCTGTTCAGGTGCAGAATGACAGATTTGTACCTTGTCAGCTCGGGGATCCGATCTTGCAAACTTTTCGGTTACTCGTCCAACACTCTAACCACTAGGCTACCCTGCAGCCCCTTTATACCATCATTAGAAGGTTCATGATCATTCTAATATTCTAATTCCTAATTGTATGACCACCATCTCCTCCCTATCTTGGGAGTGTCTGTTTATATTAACGTGAAATGTTGTGTAGATGTTGTATAAATGTTACCTGAGTGTTTGTTGAACGTTGTGTTGCGGTAGGTGATTCCTGCCATCTCCTCTCTGTCCTGGTTCACGACCGTGGTCCCTCTGGTCCTGGTCTTGTCTGTGACGGCTGGTAAAGATGCTACCGACGACATAGTGAGTATAGATATAGGAGGATCCTGCATATGGGCCACTCTCCTTACCTTTCACAGCTTACCGCTGCTCAGCCCTTCGCCATTCCAAGCAGATATCTTCTTAGCTTTTTCTTTTCATCTTTCTCTCTCTCTCTCTCTTGTCGTGATTTGATCACCTTTGACCCTGTGACCTTTAACCTGCTCACCGTACCTGACTATTGTATAGTGGTGGTGTACTTGGCTGTACCCTTTCTGATTTCGTTTTCATGGGCTTGTTCTTTCACTACTTCCTGAATCAAGCAGGAATTTAGTTTCAATACCAAAACAATAAAAAAGGAAAATGACTTTTAGTTCCAGCTGTCATGTTAAACACTATTGCTACTTTACTGGCTGTGGAGTGAATTTGGCAACCTGATACTGAACCGGTCTGGGAAATGTGATCTCACCTGGTTACACGTTAACCTCCGTAGCAAAACAAGGATCTGTTTGTTAGGTCAGGTGGAGACACAGGCCAGGTCCCAAATGGCACCCTATTCCCTATGTAGTGCACTACTTTAGACCAGGACCAATAGAGCCGTAGTGCACTACTTTAGACCAGGACCAATAGAGCTGTAGTGCACTACTTTAGACCAATAGGGCTGTAGTGCACTACTTTAGACCAGGACCAATAGAGCTGTAGTGCACTACTTTAGACCAGGACCAATAGAGCTGTAGTACACTATTTTAGACCAATAGGGCTGTAGTGCACTACTTTAGACCAGGACCAATAGGGCTGTAGTGCACTACTTTAGACCAGGACCAATAGGGCTGTAGTGCACTACTTTAGACCAGGACCAATAGAGCTGTAGTACACTATTTTAGACCAATAGGGCTGTAGTGCACTACTTTAGACCAGGACCAATAGGGCTGTAGTGCACTACTTTAGACCAGGACCAATAGGGCTGTAGTACACTACTTTAGACCAGGACCAATAGGGCTGTAGTACACTACTTTAGACCAGGACCAATAGGGCTGTAGTACACTACTTTAGACCAGGACCAATAGGGCTGTAGTACACTACTTTAGACCAGGACCAATAGGGCTGTAGTGCACTACTTTAGACCAATAGGGCTGTAGTGCACTACTTTAGACCAGGACCAATAGGGCTGTAGTGCACTACTTTAGACCAATAGGGCTGTAGTGCACTACTTTAGACCAGGACCAATAGGGCTGTAGTACACTACTTTAGACCAGGACCAATAGGGCTGTAGTGCACTACTTTAGACCAATAGGGCTGTAGTGCACTACTTTAGACCAGGACCAATAGGGCTGTAGTGCACTACTTTAGACCAGGACCAATAGGGCTGTAGTGCACTACTTTAGACCAGGACCAATAGGGCTGTAGTACACTACTTTAGACCAATAGGGCTGTAGTACACTACTTTAGACCAATAGGGCTGTAGTGCACTACTTTAGACCAGGACCAATAGAGCTGTAGTGCACTACTTTAGACCAATAGGGCTGTAGTACACTACTTTAGACCAATAGGGCTGTAGTGCACTACTTTAGACCAGGACCAATAGAGCTGTAGTACACTACTTTAGACCAATAGGGCTGTAGTACACTACTTTAGACCAGGACCAATAGAGCTGTAGTGCACTACTTTAGACCAATAGGGCTGTAGTGCACTACTTTAGACCAGGACCAATAGGGCTGTAGTGCACTACTTTAGACCAGGACCAATAGGGCTGTAGTGCACTACTTTAGACCAATAGGGCTGTAGTGCACTACTTTAGACCAGGACCAATAGGGCTGTAGTGCACTACTTTAGACCAGGACCAATAGGGCTGTAGTGCACTACTTTAGACCAATAGGGCTGTAGTGCACTACTTTAGACCAGGACCAATAGGGCTGTAGTACACTACTTTAGACCAGGACCAATAGGGCTGTAGTACACTACTTTAGACCAGGACCAATAGGGCTGTAGTGCACTACTTTAGACCAGGACCAATAGGGCTGTAGTGCACTACTTTAGACCAATAGGGCTGTAGTGCACTACTTTAGACCAATAGGGCTGTAGTGCACTACTTTAGACCAGGACCAATAGGGCTGTAGTGCACTACTTTAGACCAGGACCAATAGGGCTGTAGTACACTACTTTAGACCAGGACCAATAGGGCTGTAGTACACTACTTTAGACCAGTACCCATAGACTCTGTTCAAAAAGGTAGTGCACTATATAAGGAATAATGTGCCATTTGGGACGTAGAAACAGACCTTTCTGCCTTCACGGTCCATTGACAGCTTTAGTGAGGTCATCGTATTTGGCTTATCATGATTGGCTCTTGGTGAGGAGATGGTGGCCATCTTTGGCGACGCAGTGGCGGGATGTCTTTTGGGTGGTCTGGTGAGACTCCAGACCGAAACCAAACATTTACACAACCTCTGACCTGAAGAACTTTTAACGATTAACTCCATTCACCAGTCCCATTTAAACAGGATTTAACCAGGAAACGAACCTTGAGGTTAGAAACTAATGTCTAATGAATTTTATAATCCTCTCTGTTGTACCAGAACCGCCACAGGAGTGACAACCAGGTGAACAACAGGAAGGTCACAGTGCTCATGGATGGAGAGTAAGTTCATCAGATCTACTATTGGTGTCATTATCAACACAAAGTATAATGGGCCACGGGTGGGTGTGTGTGTGTGTGTGTGTGTGTGTGTGTGTGTGTGTGTGTGTGTGTGTGTGTGTGTGTGTGTGTGTGTGTGTGTGTGTGGTCGGTCAGATATTGTCTGGCCCTCCCCGTCCCCATCCTATTCTCGCCACTGTCCTCCACACAAATCCATTCCCACAACAAATGTGTGTTCGTAAGGCAGGGACAGTAAGGCACCGTGTCCTCTTTTCTCGGGGGCAATAGGAAGCAGCTGCAGGACAACAGGAAGTGCTTGTTTTCTTCCTGTTGATGTGACTACTGACTCGAGGACACTAACAGACAGAGTGGTTCAAAGGAAAATACAGTCTACAGTCTGACACTTGGTTATGTTTCGTCTTATTTCCTCCTGACTGTCCCCAAACAACAGGGAATCCCGAATGTCTACTCACAATTCTACCTCCCTCTCTCCCTCTCTCCCTCTCCCTCTCTCCCTCTCTCTCTCCCCCTCTCTCCCTCTCTCTCCACCAACACACACTCTCCCTCTCTCCCTCTCTCTCTCCCCCCCTCTCTCTCTCCACCAACACTCTCCTCTCTCTCTCTCTCTCCCTCTCTCTCCCTCTCTCTCTCTCTCTCTCCCCCTCTCTCCCTACCCCCACTCCACCTCTCCTTCTCCATATTTGTCTCTCTAGACTACGGAGTGAGAAATGGATGGCCGTTCAGGTGGGCGACATCATCAAACTGGAAAACAACCAGTTTGTTACGGTGAGAACAGAAAAGTGTCAGTTCCTTAAAGCATACAGATTCAGCCCTGATAGTCAGTGAATCTGATTCTGTGAATCTCTGTGTGATTTCAGGCAGACCTGTTGCTGCTCTCTAGTAGTGAACCACTCAACCTGGTCTACATAGAGACTGCTGAACTGGATGGGTCTGTGTCTGTGTGTGTGTGTGTGTTTCATTTTACTTGTCCATCTACTGTACAAAGCTTGTCTATAGTACTCACTCCTCATACCTTATCTCCCTCCCTGCTCCTTCTCCTCTTCCTCTTCTCCCCTTCTCCTCATCCTCTGCCCATCTTCTCCTCCTTCTCCTTCTCTTCTTTCTCCTCTTTCTCCTCCTCTCACCTCCACCTCTCAGAGAGACCAATCTAAAAGTGAAGCAGGCTCTGACAGTAACAGGAGACATGGGAGACAAGATCCACAGCCTGGCTGCCTTCAATGGTAAGTTACACTCAGACGGTTAGTTAGACACTTTCGACGTAGTATCTCTGGGTAGAAGTTTCCCTTAGATACAGATCCAGGATCAGCCAAATCCTAATATTAACCATTAAGGGGGAAATGCATAAACTGACCTTTGATCAGAATCTGGGGAAAAAGTCATACTGCTCCTGCTTTGTAGCCACGCCATAATGATCATAAAAGCATAAAGCCAAATGCCAGAGAAAAACAGTTTCAGCAGCATATTTAAATCAGGTGTGGGTTCAGTGCTCTAGTAAATGAACGATGTTTTAAACATATGAATACCCACTCTTCTCTTCTCCTAACCCCGTGTCTCATCCTCTCCTCCTAACCCTGTGTCTCATCCTCTCCTCTTAACCCTGTCTCATCCTCTCCTCCTAACCCCGTGTCTCAACCTCTCCTCCTAACCCCGTGTCTCATCCTCTCCTCCTAACCCCGTGTCTCAACCTCTCCTCCTAACCCCGTGTCTCATCATCTCCTTCTAACCCTGTGTCTCATCCTCTCCTCCTAACCCTGTGTCTCCTCCTCTTCTCCTAACCCTGTGTCTCATCCTCTCCTTCTAACCCCGTGTCTCATCCTCTCCTCCTAACCCCGTGTCTCATCCTCTCCTCCTAACCCTGTGTCTCATCCTCTCCTTCTAACCCTGTGTCTCATCCTCTCCTCCTAACCCTGTGTCTCACCCGCTCCTCCTAACCCTGTGTCTCATCCTCTCCTTCTAACCCTGTGTCTCATCCTCTCCTTCTAACCCTGTGTCTCATCCTCTCCTTCTAACCCTGTGTCTCAACCTCTCCTCCTAACCCTGTGTCTCATCCTCTTCTCCTAACCCCGTGTCTCATCCTCTTCTCCTAACCCTGTGTCTCATCCTCTCCTCCTAACCCTGTGTCTCATCCTCTCCTTCTAACCCTGTGTCTCATCCTCTTCTCCTAACCCTGTGTCTCATCCTCTCCTCCTAACCCCGTGTCTCATCCTCTTCTCCTAACGCTGTGTCTCATCCTCTTCTCCTAACCCTGTGTCTCATCCTCTTCTCCTAACCCTGTGTCTCATCCTCTCCTTCTAACCCTGTGTCTCATCCTCTTCTCCTAACCCTGTGTCTCATCCTCTTCTCCTAACCCTGTGTCTCATCCTCTTCTCCTAACCCTGTGTCTCATCCTCTTCTCCTAACCCTGTGTCTCATCCTCTTCTCCTAACCCTGTGTCTCATCCTCTTCTCCTAACCCTGTGTCTCATCCTCTCCTTCTAACCCTGTGTCTCATCCTCTTCTCCTAACCCTGTGTCTCACCCTCTCCTCCTAACCCTGTGTCTCATCCTCTTCTCCTAACCCCGTGTCTCATCCTCTTCTCCTAACCCTGTGTCTCATCCTCTTCTCCTAACCCCGTGTCTCATCCTCTTCTCCTAACCCTGTGTCTCATCCTCTCCTTCTAACCCTGTGTCTCATCCTCTCCTCCTAACCCCGTGTCTCATCCTCTCCTCCTAACCCCGTGTCTCACCCTCTCCTCCTAACCCCGTGTCTCACCCTCTCCTCCTAACCCCGTGTCTCACCCTCTCCTCCTAACCCCGTGTCTCATCCTCTCCTCCTAACCCCGTGTCTCACCCTCTCCTCCTAACCCCGTGTCTCATCCTCTCCTCCTAATCCCGTGTCTCACCCTCTCCTCCTAACCCCGTGTCTCACCCTATCCTCCTAACCCCGTGTCTCACCCTCTCCTCCTAACCCCGTGTCTCATCCTCTTCTCCTAACCCCGTGTCTCACCCTCTCCTCCTAACCCCGTGTCTCACCCTCTCCTCCTAACCCCGTGTCTCACCCTCTCCTCCTAACCCTGTGTCTCATCCTCTTCTCCTAACCCCGTGTCTCATCCTCTCCTCCTAACCCTGTGTCTCACCCTCTCCTCCTAACCCTGTGTCTCATCCTCTTCTCCTAACCCCGTGTCTCATCCTCTTCTCCTAACCCCGTGTCTCACCCTCTCCTCCTAACCCTGTGTCTCATCCTCTTCTCCTAACCCCGTGTCTCATTCTCTCCTTCTAACCCCGTGTCTCATTCTCTCCTTCTAACCCCGTGTCTCACCCTCTCCTCCTAACCCCGTGTCTCACCCTCTCCTCCTAACCCTGTGTCTCATCCTCTTCTCCTAACCCCGTGTCTCATCCTCTCCTCCTAACCCCGTGTCTCACCCTCTCCTCCTAACCCCGTGTCTCATCCTCTCCTCCTAATCCCGTGTCTCACCCTCTCCTCCTAACCCCGTGTCTCACCCTATCCTCCTAACCCCGTGTCTCACCCTCTCCTCCTAACCCCGTGTCTCATCCTCTTCTCCTAACCCCGTGTCTCATCCTCTTCTCCTAACCCCGTGTCTCACCCTCTCCTCCTAACCCCGTGTCTCACCCTCTCCTCCTAACCCTGTGTCTCATCCTCTTCTCCTAACCCCGTGTCTCATCCTCTCCTCCTAACCCTGTGTCTCACCCTCTCCTCCTAACCCTGTGTCTCATCCTCTTCTCCTAACCCCGTGTCTCATCCTCTTCTCCTAACCCCGTGTCTCACCCTCTCCTCCTAACCCCGTGTCTCATCCTCTTCTCCTAACCCCGTGTCTCATTCTCTCCTTCTAACCCCGTGTCTCATTCTCTCCTTCTAACCCCGTGTCTCACCCTCTTCTCCTAACCCCGTGTCTCACCCTCTCCTTCTAACCCCGTGTCTCATCCTCTCCTCCTAACCCTGTGTCTCATCCTCTCCTCCTAACTCCGTGTCTCATCCTCTCCTCCTAACCCTGTGTCTCATCCTCTCCTCCTAACCCCGTGTCTCACCCTATCCTCCTAACCCCGTGTCTCATCCTCTCCTCCTAACCCCGTGTCTCATCCTCTCCTCCTAACCCCGTGTCTCACCCTCTCCTCCTAACCCTGTGTCTCATCCTCTCCTCCTAACCCCGTGTCTCACCCTCTCCTCCTAACCCCGTGTCTCACCCTCTCCTCCTAACCCCGTGTCTCATCCTCTCCTCCTAACCCCGTGTCTCATCCTCTCCTCCTAACCCCGTGTCTCATCCTCTCCTTCTAACCCCGTGTCTCATCCTCTCCTCCTAACCCCGTGTCTCATCCTCTCCTCCTAACCCCGTGTCTCATCCTCTTCTCCTAACCCTGTCCAGGGGAGGTGCGCTGTGAGCCACCCAACAACCGGCTGGACCGTTTCACAGGAACATTGACAAACGCTGGTCAGAAATACTCTCTGGACAACAGCAAGATCCTGCTGAGGGGCTGCACCCTCAGGAACACAGAGTGGTGCTTCGGACTGGTGCTGTTCGGAGGTGAGAGGTTAAAGGTCAGGACTGGTGCTGTTCGGATGTTAGAGGTCAGGACTGGTGCTGTTCGGAGATGAAAGGTTAGAGGTCAGGACTGGTACTGTTTGGAGGGTGAGAGGATAAGGGTCAAATCCAATAAACTTGTATTTGTCAGGTGTAGACTTTACAGTGAAATGCTTGCAGAGGTAAGGGCAAGTGCTGGCTCACAGGTTAGTTAACACCGCCCTCTGCTGGCCAGTATAGATAATGAACCTCAACTGGGAATACATGACACTAACTGACCAAATAGACATTTTGCTTCTAACCTTTATTAAAAGCTATTCTTCAATACATTGAGGTTGTGTCAATTATCAGCTGTTTAGGTGTCTTCTAAATTCTTATTTAATACCCTGTGGTCCGGTTGTGTTCCAGGTCCAGAGACTAAACTGATGCAGAACTGTGGGAAGACCACGTTCAAGAGGACCAGCATCGACCGCCTGATGAACGTGCTCGTCCTTTGTGTGAGTCCAGCTGTTAGACTGTTGTTGGTTTCATTAAGATCTTCATTAAGATCTTCATTTTAACATTCACTGAGCATCTCTCATTTCCAATATGGTGTTTTATCTATTACACTGGGTTCAGTTTAATTATCTATAGTTTCTGTCAGCCTTCACATCTCTCTTCTCACCTGTTGACCTCTTGACCTATTGACCCCTCTTTCCCCCGTCAGATCTTTGGCTTCCTGGCGTTCATGTGCATGATCCTGGCCATCGGCAACCGGATCTGGGAGCAACGCTGGGGGTCAGAGTTCACGGCCTTCCTGCCCAGACAGGATGGAGTCGACACTCCCTTCTCCTCCTTCCTCACCTTCTGGTCCTACGTTATCATCCTCAACACCGTCGTACCCATCTCCCTCTACGTCAGGTGTGTGTGAGAGAGTCTATTTCTGTATTTCTGCCTATTCGAGATACTGTACCTTGCAGATACATGCCTGTGCTTTGGTTCTACTGTATGTAATGTAATGAATTATTCCTGTATGTGTGTTGCAGTGTGGAGGTCATCCGTCTGGGCAACAGTTTCTACATCGACTGGGACAGGAAGATGTACCATGCCCATAGTGACACCCCGGCCAAGGCCCGGACCACCACGCTGAACGAGGAGCTGGGTCAGATCAAATACATCTTCTCGGACAAGACCGGAACACTCACTCAGAACATCATGATCTTCAACAAGTGTTCTATCAACGGGAAGTGCTACGGTGAGGATCAGATGGTAACTAGGAAGAGCTACGGTGAGGATCAGATGGTAACTAGGAAGGGCTACGGTGAGGATCAGATGGTAACTAGGAAGAGCTACGGTGAGGATCAGATGGTAACTAGGAAGAGCTACGGTGAGGATCAGATGGTAACTAGGAAGAGCTACGGTGAGGATCAGATGGTAACTAGGAAGAGCTACGGTGAGGATCAGATGGTAACTAGGAAGGGCTACGGTGAGGATCAGATGGTAACTAGGAAGGGCTACGGTGAGGATCAGATGGTAACTAGGAAGGGCTACGGTGAGGATCAGATGGTAACTAGGAAGGGCTACGGTGAGGTTCAGATGGTAACTAGGAAGAGCTACGGTGAGGTTCAGATGGTAACTAGGAAGAGCTACGGTGAGGATCAGATGGTAACTAGGAAGAGCTACGGTGAGGTTCAGATGGTAACTAGGAAGGGCTACGGTGAGGTTCAGATGGTAACTAGGAAGAGCTACGGTGAGGTTCAGATGGTAACCAGGAAGGGCTACGGTGAGGATCAGATGGTAACTAGGAAGAGCTACGGTGAGGATCAGATGGTAACCAGGAAGGGCTACGGTGAGGATCAGATGGTAACTAGGAAGAGCTACGGTGAGGATCAGATGTTAACCAGGAAGGGCTACGGTGAGGATCAGATGGTAACTAGGAAGGGCTACGGTGAGGTTCAGATGGTAACTAGGAAGAGCTACGGTGAGGTTCAGATGGTAACCAGGAAGGGCTACGGTGAGGATCAGATGGTAACTAGGAAGAGCTACGGTGAGGATCAGATGGTAACTAGGAAGGGCTACGGTGAGGATCAGATGGTAACTAGGAAGGGCTACGGTGAGGATCAGATGGTAACTAGGAAGAGCTACGGTGAGGTTCAGATGGTAACTAGGAAGGGCTACGGTGAGGATCAGATGGTAACTAGGAAGGGCTACGGTGAGGATCAGATGGTAACTAGGAAGAGCTACGGAGAGGATCAGATGGTAACTAGGAAGGGCTACGGAGAGGATCAGATGGTAACTAGGAAGGGCTACGGAGAGGATCAGATGGTAACCAGGAAGGGCTACGGTGAGGATCAGATGGTAACTAGGAAGGGCTACGGTGAGGATCAGATGGTAACTAGGAAGAGCTACGGTGAGGTTCAGATGGTAACTAGGAAGGGCTACGGTGAGGATCAGATGGTAACTCGGAAGAGCTACGGTGAGGTTCAGATGGTAACTAGGAAGGGCTACGGTGAGGATCAGATGGTAACTAGGAAGGGCTACGGTGAGGTTCAGATGGTAACTAGGAAGAGCTACGGTGAGGTTCAGATGGTAACTAGGAAGAGCTACGGTCAGGATCAGATGGTAACTAGGAAGGGCTACGGTGAGGTTCAGATGGTAACTAGGAAGAGCTACGGTGAGGTTCAGATGGTCACTAGGAAGGGCTACGGTGAGGTTCAGATGGTAACTAGGAAGAGCTACGGGGAGGTTCAGATGGTAACTAGGAAGAGCTACGGTGTGGTTCATCTCCATTGTGAGGAACCCCATATGAACTCATCAAGTCTCTATTCTGTTCTCCAGGAGATGTATTTGACTACACTGGCCAGAGATTGGAGATCAACGAGCACACAGAGACAGTGGACTGGTCCTTCAACCCTCTTGCTGACCATCAATTCTCCTTCCATGACCACTCCCTGGTGGAGGCTGTAAAGCTGGAGAATGTGGAGGTCCACTCCTTCTTCAGAACACTGGCCCTCTGTCACACTGTTATGGCTGAGGAGAAGACAGAGGGTGAGAAGATGGAGGAGAGGGGAGGGAGGGAGCGAGAGGGGAGGGAGGGAGGGAGGGGAGAGAAGGGGAGAGACAGGGAGAGAGCAAGGGGGAGGAGAGGGGGAGGGAGGGGAGAGGGTGAGGAGGGAGGGAGGGAGGGAGGGAGGGAGGGAGGGAGGGAGGGAGGGAGGGAGGGAGGGAGGGAGGGAGGGAGGGAGGGAGGGAGGGAGGGAGGGAGGGAGGGAGGGAGGGAGGGAGGGAGGGAGGGAGTGTTTTTGAAAGTGAGGAGCATGTTTGTTTTTGCTTGTTGAGATTATGAAATTGTGTCAGAAAGGGAAGACTGCATGTTTATCCATATCCATGTATGTAGGCAACAAAAAGAGAGAACAATAGCCATGACCACTTCCTCTAACAACAGGAAATGACCTCACTACCTCTGTACAGGTGAGTTGCTGTACCAGGCCCAGTCACCTGACGAAGGTGCTTTGGTAACCGCAGCGCGAAACTTTGGCTTCGTGTTCCGCTCGCGCACGCCAGAGAGCGTCACTATCGTAGAGATGGGAAAACAACGCAGCTACGAGCTGCTCGCCATCCTCGACTTCAACAACGTCCGCAAGAGGATGTCCGTTATCGGTGAACACAAAACATGATTTAGCTTCTTTCTCACTGTACTATGTCTGCAAGGGATGTTGCCTAACTGTGTGTGTGTGTGTGTGTGTCTGGGGGGGGGGCGCTGTGCGTGTCTGGGGGGGCGCTGTGTGTGTGTGTGTGCACTACAGTGCGGAGTCCAGAGGGGAAGCTGTGTCTGTATTGTAAAGGAGCAGACACCATGGTCTATGAGAGGCTGCACCAGTCCTGTACCAAGCTGATGGACGTCACCACTGAACACCTCAACGTAAGCGAGTGTGTGTGTGTGTGTGTGTGTTTTTGTGTGTGTGTGTGTGTGTGTGTGTTGTGTGTGTGTGTTGTGTGTGTGTTTTGTGTGTGAGACAGAGTGAGAGAGAGTCAGGAGAAAACAAAAAGATAATTACTTGACACGTCGGAAAGATTTAACAAAAAAAAACTGAGCAAACTAGAATGCTATTTGGCCCTAAACAGAGAGTACACAGTGGCAGAATACCTGACCACTGTGACTGACACAAAATTAGGGAAATATTTGACTATGTACAGACTCAGTGGGCATAGCCTTGCTATTGAGAAAGGCTGCTGTAGGCAGACCTGGCTCTCAAGAGAAGACAGGCTATGTGCTCACTGCCCACAAAATGAGGTGGAAACTGAGCTGCGTATTTCCCTCCAGATTACACAGACCCACAAATAATTTGAAACAAATACAATTTTGATATTCTCCCATATCTACTGGGTGAAATACCACAGTGTGCCATCACAGCAGCAAGATGTGTGACCATTGTAAATATATACCCATATTTATTTTTATTTATTTTTCCCTTTTGTACTTGAACTGTTTGCACATCATTACAACACTGTATATATTATAGTATATATATATATACTTAATTCTAATATAACATTTGAAATGGACCTTCTGTGATTGTAATGTTTACTGTACAGTCGTGGCCAAAAGTTTTGAGAATGACACAAATATTCATTTCCACAAAGTTTGCTGCTTCAGTGTCTTTAGATATTTTTGTCAGATGTTTCTATGGAATACTGAAGTATAATTACAAGCCTTTTGTAAGTGTCAAAGGCTTTTATTGACAATTACATGGAGTTGATGAATTGAGTGAATATTTGCAGTGTTGACCCCTCTTTTTCAAGACCTCTGCAATCCACCCTGGCATGCTGTCAATTAACTTCTGGGCCACATCCTGACTGATGGCAGCCCATTCTTGCATAATCAATGCTTGGAGTTTGTCAGAATTTGTGGGTTTTTGTTTGTCCACCTGCCTATTGAGGATTGACCACAAATTCTCAATGGGATTAAGATCTGGGAAGATTCCTGGCTGTGGACCCAAAATATCGATGTTTTTGTTCCCTGAGCCACTTAGTTATCATTTTCTCCTTATGGCAAGGTGCTCTATAATGCTGGAAAAGCCATTGTTCGTGACCAAACTGTTCCTGGATGGTTGGGAGAAGTTGCTCTCGGAGGATGTGTTGGTACCATTCTTTATACATGGCTGTGTTCTTAGGCAAAATTGTGAGTGAGCCCACTCCCTTGGCTGAGAAGCAACTCCACACATGAATGGTCTCAGGATGCTTCACTGTTGGCATGACACAGGACTGATGGTAGCGCTCACCTTGTCTTCTCCGGACAAGCTTTTTTGTGGATGCCCCAAACAATGGGAAAGGGGATTCATCAGAGAACATGACTTTACCCCAGTCCTCAGCAGTCCAATCTCTGTACCTTTTGCACAATATCAGTCTGTCCCTGATGTTTTTCCTGGAGAGATGTGGCTTCTTTGCTGCCCTTCTTAACACCAGGCCATCCTCCAAAAGTCTTCGCCTCACTGTGCGTGCAGATGCACTCACACCTGCCTGCTGCCATTCCTGAGCAAGCTCTGTACTGGTGGTGCCCCGATCCCGCAGCTGAATCAACTTTAGGCTATGGTCCTGGCGCTTGCTGGACTTTCTTTGGCGCCCTGAAGCCTTCTTCACAAGAATTGAATTGCTCTCCTTGAAGTTCTTAATGATCCGATAAATGGTTGATTTAAGTGCAATCTTACTGGCAGCAATATCCTTGCCTGTGAAGCCCTTTTTGTGCAAAGCAATGATGACGGAACGTGTTTCCTTGCAGGTAACCATGATTGACAGAGGAAGAACAATGATTTCAAGCACCACCCTCCTTTTGAAGCTTCCAGTCTGTTATTCAAACTCAATCAGCTTGACAGAGTGATCTCCAGCCTTGTCATCGGCAACGAGAGAATCACTGACATGATGTCAGCAGGTCCTTTTGTGGCAGGGCTGAAAGGCAGTGGAAATGTTTTTTGGGGGATTTAGTTCATTTGCATGGCAAAAAGGGACTTTGCAATTAATTGCAATTAGTCTGATCACTCTTCATACCATTCTGGAGTATATACAAATTACCATCATACAAACTGAGGCAGCAGACTTTGTCAAAATTAATATTTGTGTCATTCTCAATACTTTTGGCCACGAATGTTATTTTTCAAAATTGTTTATTTCACTTTAGTTTATGATCTATTTCACTTGATTCAGCAATGTAAACATATGGGTGGTGGTGGGGTTTAAGGTTAGGGGTGGGGGTGGGGGGAGTTAAGGTTAGGGGTGGGGGTAGGGGGGGGTTAAGGTTAGGGGTGGGGGGGGGTGGGGGGTTAAGGTTAGGGGTGGGGGTTTGATGGGTTAAGGTTAAGGTGGGGGTGGGGGGTTTAAGGTTAGGGGTGGGGGTGGGGGGTTAAGGTTAGGGGTGGGGGTTTGGGGGTTAAGGTTAGGGGTGGGGGTGGGGGGAGTTAAGGTTAGGGGTGGGGGTGGGGGGGTTAAGGTTAGGGGTGGGGGTGGGGGGTTTAAGGTTAGGGGTGGGGGTGGGGGGTTAAGGTTAGGGGTGGGGGTGGGGGGTTTAAGGTTAGGGGTGGGGGTGGGGGGTTAAGGTTAGGGGTGGGGGTGGGGGGTTTAAGGTTAGGGGTGGGGGTGGGGGGAGTTAAGGTTAGGGGTGGGGGGAGTATTTATGTCTGTACATGTGTTAGGTATACAGACTGTCTCTCTCCCTCCCCATGCATCTGTCCTCTTTTCACCATCCTGATCTCCCAACATTCTGTTAAACGAAACGGGAGCACAGTGGTCAGGGTGGTGGATCACGTCAAACATAACACCGTAACGTAAAATACAGAAAAATGCAACGTGTGTGTGTCCTGTCCATGCAGGAGTATGCTGGTGAGGGCCTGCGGACCCTGGCTTTGGCCTATAAGGACTTGGATGAGGAGTATTTTAGCAGGTGGAAACAGCGCCACCATGAGGCCAGCACAGCCCTGGAGGACCGAGAGGACAAGCTAGACCTGCTCTATGAGGAGATAGAGAAAGACCTGGTGGTAGGAAAGATTTAACACTGAACCAGGAACAGATTTAGTTTTTACATTTTGATAAAGAGTAAGACCTGATGGTAGGAATTATTTAATTTCTCTCTGTGTGTGTGTGTGTGTGTGTGTGTGTGTGTAGTTGCTGGGAGCTACAGCCATAGAGGATAAGCTCCAGGATGGTGTGCCACAGACCATCGAGCAGCTCGCCAAAGCTGATATCAAGATCTGGGTGCTCACCGGCGACAAACAGGGTTAGTCAATCAATAAATCAATCAAAGATACAGGGTTAGTCAATCAATCAAAGATACAGGGTTAGCCAATCAATCAAAGATACAGGGTTAGTCAATCAATAAATCAATCAAAGATACAGGGTTAGTCAATCAATCAAAGATACAGGGTTAGCCAATCAATCAAAGATACAGGGTTAGTCAATCAATCAATCAATCAAAGATACAGGGTTAGTCAATCAATCAATCAATCAAAGATACAGGGTTAGTCCAATCAATCAAAGATACAGGGTTAGCCAATCAATCAATCAAAGATACAGGGTTAGCCAATCAATCAAAGATACAGGGTTAGTCAATCAAAGATACAGGGTTAGCCAATCAATCAAAGATACAGGGTTAGCCATTCAATCAATCAAAGATACAGGGTTAGCCAATCAATCAAAGATACAGGGTTAGCCAATCAATAAATTAATCAGTCAAAGAATCAGGGTTAGCCACCAAGCAACTTTTCTAACCTTATCTATCTAACCTTAACTGTCCAACATGACCTCTAACCCTGTCTAACATTACCTATCTAACCTTACCTCTAACATTTTCTAACATTATCGTTATCTAACCTTATCTCTATCATTATCTAACATTACCTCTAACATTGTATATCTAAAATTATCTAACATTATATATCTAGCCTTAACTGTCAAACATTATCTATCTAGCCTTACCTCTAACATTATACAGTGCCTTGCGAAAGTATTCGGCCCCCTTGAACTTTGCGACCTTTTGCCACATTTCAGGCTTCAAACATAAAGATATAAAACTGTATTTTTTTGTGAAGAATCAACAACAAGTGGGACACAATCATGAAGTGGAACGACATTTATTGGATATTTCAAACTTTTTAACAAATCAAAAACTGAAAAAGTTGGCGTGCAAAATTATTCAGCCCCCTTAAGTTAATACTTTGTAGCGCCACCTTTTGCTGCGATTACAGCTGTAAGTCGCTTGGGGTATGTCTCTATCAGTTTTGCACATCGAGAGACTGAAATTTTTTCCCATTCCTCCTTGCAAAACAGCTCGAGCTCAGTGAGGTTGGATGGAGAGCATTTGTGAACAGCAGTTTTCAGTTCTTTCCACAGATTCTCGATTGGAGTCAGGTCTGGACTTTGACTTGGCCATTCTAACACCTGGATATGTTTATTTTTGAACCATTCCATTGTAGATTTTGCTTTATGTTTTGGATCATTGTCTTGTTGGAAGACAAATCTCTGTCCCAGTCTCAGGTCTTTTGCAGACTCCATCAGGTTTTCTTCCAGAATGGTCATGTATTTGGCTCCATCCATCTTCCCATCAATTTTAACCATCTTCCCTGTCACTGCTGAAGAAAAGCAGGCCCAAACCATGATGCTGCCACCACCATGTTTGACAGTGGGTATGGTGGGTTCAGGGTGATGAGCTGTGTTGCTTTTACACCAAACATAACGTTTTGCATTGTTGCCAAAAAGTTCAATTTTGGTTTCATCTGACCAGAGCACCTTCTTCCACATGTTTGGTGTGTCTCCCAGGTGGCTTGTGGCAATCTTTAAATGACACTTTTTATGGATATCTTTAAGAAATGGCTTTCTTCTTGCCACTCTTCCATAAAGGCCAGATTTGTGCAATATACAACTGATTGTTGTCCTATGGACAGTCTCCCACCTCAGCTGTAGATCTCTGCAGTTCATCCAGAGTGATCATGGGCCTCTTGGCTGCATCTCTGATCAGTCTTCTCCTTGTATGAGCTGAAAGTTTAGAGGGACGGCCAGGTCTTGGTAGATTTGCAGTGGTCTGATACTCCTTCCATTTCAATATTATCGCTTGCACAGTGCTCCTTGGGATGTTTAAAGCTTGGGAAATCTTTTTGTATCCAAATCCAGCTTTAAACTTCTTCACAACAGTATCTTGGACCTGCCTGGTGTGTTCCTTGTTCTTCATGATGCTCTCTGCGCTTTTAATGGACCTCTGAGACTATCACAGTGCAGGTGCATTTATACGGAGACTTGATTACACACAGGTGGATTGTATTTATCATCATTAGTCATTTAGGTCAACATTGGATCATTCAGAGATCCTCAATGAACTTCTGGAGAGAGTTTGCTGCACTGAAAGTAAAGGGGCTGAATAATTTTGCACGCCCAATGTTTCAGTTTTTGATTTGTTAAAAACGTTTGAAATATCCAATAAATGTCGTTCCACTTCATGATTGTGTCCCACTTGTTGTTGATTCTTCACAAAAAAATACAGTTTTATAACCTTATGTTTGAAGCCTGAAATGTGGCAAAAGGTCGCAAAGTTCAAGGGGGCCGAATACATTCGCAAGGCACTGTATATCTAACCTTATCTCTATCATTATCTAACCTTACCTCTAACATTATCTAACATTACCTCTAACATTATCTAACCTTATCTATCTAAACTTACCTCTAATCTTAAATCTATCTCTAACCCTATTTTCTGGTCTAACCATGGTTGCGTTCCAGGACGACTACATTACAGTCACGCAATGTTAAACACCTATTCACGCAATGTGAGATCTGGCAGGCAACTGCAATGTAGTCAGCCTGGAACACGAACAATATACATGTAATTCTGTCTGTCTCCACCAATTACATTGTGTGTTGTTGTCATGTGACAGAGACGGCGGAGAACATTGGCTACTCGTGCAACATGCTGCGTGAGGAGATGAACGACATCTTCATCGTGTCGGCCAACAACCCGGATGATGTCAGACAGGAACTGAGGTCAGAGGAAGTGACATCATAACCACATCACCCTGCCCACACTGAACCCAATACTAACACCCTGTGGGCAGGATTTACTCCAACCCTGCACTAATACATCTTATTCAACTAATCATGACCTGGAAGACTGATTATTTGATTCAGGTGTGCTGTAGCTGAATTGAAACTAAACCTGTCATTAATGTAGCTCTCTATAACCAGAATCGCCCAACACATGTTGATAACGTAGACATGATGGAATAGTACGAGATGACAGGAATTGTTTTGGTGTTGAACCAGGAATGTATTGAGCACCATGAAACCAGGTGCAGAGGAGGAGGACATCTTCATGCCAGAGAGGACACTGGGTAACAAGCCGAAGGTGGTCAGGGACGAGGAGGTGAACGGGGAGTACGGCCTGGTCATCAACGGACACAGTCTGGTGAGACACAAAGACACAGTACTGTTTCTCCTAGTATTTACTGGGACACCTCTGTACGGTTCTGTTCCTCCTGGTATTTACTAAGACATGGTTTTACAGTACTGTTTCTCCTAGTATTTACTGGGACACCTCTGTACGGTTCTGTTTCTCCTGGTATTTACTGGGACACCTCTGTACGGTTCTGTGCCTCCTGGTATTTACTGGGACACCTCTGTACGGTTCTGTGCCTCCTGGTATTTACTGGGACAGTGGGTACTTTCTGGTGCTTCAACTAATCCACAAAATGTGTAACTTTATTTAGGACAGTTTTTCTCAATCAAGGTCCCAGACCACTGGCTTTCCTTCCTCCTTTACTATTCTATTTTATTATAGTCAGGCCTACCCTCAAACCTCCTCTCTCTCCCCGTCAGGCCTACCCTCAAACCTTCTCTCTCTCCCCATCACGCCTACCCTCTAACCTCCTCTCTCTCCCTCCCATCAGGCCTACCATCTAACCTCCTCTCTCTCCCTCCCATCAGGCCTACCATCTAGCCTCCTCTCTCTGCCTCCCATCAGGCCTACCCTCTAACCTCCTCTCTCTCCCCATCAGGCCTACCATCTAACCTCCTCTCTCTCCCCATCAGGCCTACCATCTAACCTCCTCTCTCTCCCTCCCATCAGGCCTACCATCTAACCTCCTCTCTCTCCCTCCCATCAGGCCTACCATCTAACCTCCTCTCTCTCCCCCCATCAGGCCTACCATCTAACCTCCTCTCTCTCCCCATCAGGCCTACCCTCTAAGCTCCTCTCTCTCCCCATCAGGCCTACCATCTAACCTCCTCTCTCTCCCTCCCATCAGGCCTACCATCTAACCTCCTCTCTCTCCCTCCCATCAGGCCTACCATCTAACCTCCTCTCTCTCCCTCCCATCAGGCCTACCATCTAAGCTCCTCTCTCTCCCCTCCCATCAGGCCTACCATCTAACCTCCCTCTCTCTCCCTCCCATCAGGCCTACCATCTAACCTCCTCTCTCTCCCTCCCATCAGGCCTACCATCTAACCTCCTCTCTCTCCCTCCCATCAGGCCTACCATCTAACCTCCTCTCTCCCTCCCATCAGGCCTACCATCTAACCTCCTCTCTCTCCCTCCCATCAGGCCTACCATCTAGCCTCCTCTCTCTGCCTCCCATCAGGCCTACCATCTAACCTCCTCTCTCTGCCTCCCATCAGGCCTACCATCTAGCCTCCTCTCTCTGCCTCCCATCAGGCCTACCATCTAGCCTCCTCTCTCTGCCTCCCATCAGGCCTACCATCTAACCTCCTTTCTCTCCCTCCCATCAGGCCTACCATCTAGCCTCCTCTCTCTGCCTCCCATCAGGCCTACCATCTAACCTCCTCTCTCTGCCTCCCATCAGGCCTATGCCCTGGAGCATAGCATGGAGCTGTTGTTCCTGCGTACAGCCTGTCTGTGTAAGACAGTGATCTGCTGTAGAGTGACACCCCTACAGAAAGCCCAGGTGGTTGAGCTGGTCAAGAAATACAAACAGGCTGTCACTCTGGCCATAGGAGACGGGGCCAATGACGTCAGCATGATTAAAGGTACAAAGAAATGTATAATTAAAATAATGTTATAAAAAGAAGATTGTGGAGCGGTACTGTTAGATTTCAGTGCAACCTTTGACATTATTGACCATAACCTGTTGTTGAGTAAACATATGTGTTTTAGCTTTTAAACATCTGCCATATTGTGGATTCAGAGCTATCTATCTAATAGAACTCAAAAAGCTTTCTTTAAGGGAAACTTCTCTAATGTCAAGTAAAGTGTGGTGTACCGCAAGGCAGCTCTCTAGGCCCTCTACAAATCACCTGCCACTGGCATTAAACAAAGCATGTGTGTCCATGCATGCTGATGATTCAACCATATACACATCAGCAACCACAGCTAATGAAGTCACTAAAACCCTTCACAAAGAGTTGCAGTCTGTTTTGGAATGGGTGGCCAGTAATAAACTGGTCCTGAACATCTCTAAAACTAAGAGCATTGTATATGGTACAAATCATTCCCTAAGTTCTAGACCTCAGCTGAATCTACTAATGAATGGTGTGGCTGTTGAACACATTGAGGAGACTAAATTCCTTGGTGTTACCTTAGATTGTAAACTGTCATGGTCAAAACATATAGATTTAATGGTTGTAAAGATGGGGAGAGGTCTGTCCGTAATAAAGAGATGGGGAGAGATCTGTCCATAATAAAGGGATGGGGAGAGGTCTGTCCGTAATAAAGAGATGGGGAGAGATCTGTCCGTCATAAAGAGATGGGGAGAGATCTGTCCGTCATAAAGAGATGGGGAGAGATCTGTCCGTCATAAAGAGATGGGGAGAGATCTGTCCGTCATAAAGAGATGGGGAGAGATCTGTCCGTCATAAAGAGATGGGGAGAGAGGTGTCCGTCATAAAGAGATGGGGAGAGAGGTGTCCGTCATAAAGAGATGGGGAGAGAGGTGTCCGTCATAAAGAGATGGGGAGAGAGGTGTCCGTCATAAAGAGATGGGGAGAGAGGTGTCCGTCATAAAGAGATGGGGAGAGAGGTGTCCGTCATAAAGAGATGGGGAGAGGTGTCCGTCATAAAGAGATGGGGAGAGATCTGTCCGTCATAAAGAGATGGGGAGAGATCTGTCCGTCATAAAGAGATGGAGAGAGGTGTCCGTCAAAGAGATGGGGAGAGATCTGTCCGTCACAAAGAGATGGGGAGAGATCTGTCCGTCATAAAGAGATGGGGAGAGATCTGTCCGTCATAAAGAGATGGGGAGAGATCTGTCCGTCATAAAGAGATGGGGAGAGAGGTGTCCATAATAAAGAGATGGGGAGAGAGGTGTCCATAATAAAGAGATGGGGAGAGAGGTGTCCGTCATAAAGAGATGGGGAGAGAGGTGTCCGTCATAAAGAGATGGGGAGAGAGGTGTCCGTCATAAAGAGATGGGGAGAGAGGTGTCCGTCATAAAGAGATGGGGAGAGATCTGTCCGTCATAAAGAGATGGGGAGAGATCTGTCCGTCATAAAGAGATGGAGAGAGGTGTCCGTCAAAGAGATGGGGAGAGATCTGTCCATCACAAAGAGATGGGGAGAGATCTGTCCGTCACAAAGAGATGGGGAGAGATCTGTCCGTCATAAAGAGATGGGGAGAGATCTGTCCGTCATAAAGAGATGGGGAGAGAGGTGTCCGTCATAAAGAGATGGGGAGAGATCTGTCCGTCATAAAGAGATGGAGAGAGGTGTCCGTCAAAGAGATGGGGAGAGATCTGTCCATCACAAAGAGATGGGGAGAGATCTGTCCGTCACAAAGAGATGGGGAGAGATCTGTCCGTCATAAAGAGATGGGGAGAGATCTGTCCGTCATAAAGAGATGGGGAGAGAGGTGTCCGTCATAAAGAGATGGGGAGAGAGGTGTCCGTCATAAAGAGATGGGGAGAGAGGTGTCCGTCATAAAGAGATGGGGAGAGAGGTGTCCGTCATAAAGAGATGGTGTTATGTACTTGAGTGAAGACCCAAAAGCGGTTTTAACAGAAACAGAGTTCTTTAATGAAAAAACAGGAATGGCATAGATCCTCTTCCGACGTTGTCAATGGAACAAAAGATAGTTAGTAGAGTGCAGGATGCACCTGCCAGGCAGACTCAGACAGGATAGGACTATGTGGAAGCAAACGAGACGATAGCTTGCTTCTGGCATGAGAAACACAAACGAGAATCTGACACCGAAAGTAGCAGGAACAGAGAGAGAAATAGAGACCTAATCAGAGGGAAAAAAGGGAACAGGTGGGGAATGGTGAATGAGCTAGTTAGAGGAGATGAGGAACAGCTGGAGAAGGAGAGAAAGAGAAGGTAACCTAATAAGACCAGCAGAGAGAGACAGAGTGAAGAGAAAGGACAGGAACAGACATAATAAGACATGACAGATGGGGAGAGAGGTGTCCGTCATAAAGAGATGGGGAGAGAGGTGTCCGTCATAAAGAGATGGGGAGAGAGGTGTCCGTCATAAAGAGATGGGGAGAGAGGTGTCCGTCATAAAGAGATGGGGAGAGGTGTCCGTCATAAAGAGATGGGGAGAGATCTGTCCGTCATAAAGAGATGGGGAGAGATCTGTCCGTCACAAAGAGATGGGGAGAGATCTGTCCGTCATAAAGAGATGGGGAGAGATCTGTCCGTCATAAAGAGATGGGGAGAGATCTGTCCGTCATAAAGAGATGGGGAGAGAGGTGTCCGTCATAAAGAGATGGGGAGAGAGGTGTCCGTCATAAAGAGATGGGGAGAGAGGTGTCCGTCATAAAGAGATGGGGAGAGGTGTCCGTCATAAAGAGATGGGGGAGAGGTGTCCGTCATAAAGAGATGGGGAGAGGTGGTCATAAAGAGATGGGGAGAGATCTGTCCGTCATAAAGAGATGGGGAGAGATCTGTCCGTCACAAAGAGATGGGGAGAGATCTGTCCGTCATAAAGAGATGGGGAGAGATCTGTCCGTCATAAAGAGATGGGGAGAGATCTGTCCGTCATAAATAGATGGGGAGAGAGGTGTCCGTCATAAAGAGATGGGGAGAGAGGTGTGCGTCATAAAGAGATGGGGAGAGAGGTGTCCGTCATAAAGAGATGGGGAGAGGTGTCCGTCATAAAGAGATGGGGAGAGATCTGTCCGTCATAAAGAGATGGGGAGAGAGGTGTCCGTCATAAAGAGATGGGGAGAGATCTGTCCGTCATAAAGAGATGGGGAGAGATCTGTCCGTCATAAAGAGATGGGGAGAGATCTGTCCGTCATAAAGAGATGGAGAGAGGTGTCCGTCAAAGAGATGGGGAGAGATCTGTCCGTCACAAAGAGATGGGGAGAGATCTGTCCGTCATAAAGAGATGGGGAGAGATCTGTCCGTCATAAAGAGATGGGGAGAGATCTGTCAGTCATAAAAAAATGGGGAGAGATCTGTCCGTCATAAAGAGATGGGGAGAGATCTGTCCGTCATAAAGAGATGGGGAGAGATCTGTCCGTCATAAAGAGTTGGGGAGAGAGGTGTCCGTCATAAAGAGTTGGGGAGAGAGGTGTCCGTCATAAAGAGATGGGGAGAGAGGTGTCCATAAGAAAGAGATGCTTTTTTTGACACCACACTCCACAAAGCAAGTTCTGCAGGTTCTAGGTTTATCTTATCTTGATTATTAGCCAGTCGTGGGTCCAGTGCTGCAAGGAAAGACCTAGTTAAGCTGCAGCAGGCCCAGAACAGAGCGGCACGTCTTGTTCTTCATTGTAATCAGAAGGCTGATATCAATACTATGCATGGCAGTCTCTCTTGAGGGGAGATTGACTGCATCACTTCTTGTTTTTTTTTAAGAAACATTAATGCGTTGAAAATTCCAAATGGTTTGCATAGTCAATTTACACACAGCTCTGACACCAGGGGTCTTTTCGCAGTCCGAAAATTCAGAACAAATTTTCGAAAGTGTACAGTATTATATAGAGCAAATATTGCATGGAACGCTGTTCCATCTCATATTGCTAAAATAAAAGGCAAACCTGGTTTCCGAAAACGGATAAAGCAACCCCTCTCCCCTATTTGAACTAGATAGTTTGTGTATATGCATTGATTTTTGTATATATTTTTTTGTCCTTGAGCTGTTCTTGTCTATTAATGCTCTATATTACGTCATGTTTCATGTTCTGTTTGGACCCCGGAAGAGTCCCAAACGGCACCCTATTTCAATACTTAAGACATAGCTGACTCTGACCTTTTCTCTTCCACCTCTATCCCTTTCTCTCTCTCCCTCCTGCTCTCCTCCCTCCCCTCTCTCCTGCTCTCCTCCCTCCCCTCTCTCCTGCTCTCCTCCCTCCCCTCTCTTTCTGCCACCCTCCCCTCTCTCTCTGCCTCCCTCCCCTCTCTCTCTGCCTCCCTCCCCTCTCTCTCTGCCTCCCTCCCTCTCTCTCTGCCTCCCTCCCCTCTCTCTCTGCCTCCCTCTCTCTCTCTCCCCCTCCACTGATCCTCCTCTCTCTCTCCCTCCTGCTCTCCTCCCTCCCCTCTCTCCTGCTCTCCTCCCTCCCCTCTCTCCTGCTCTCCTCCCTCCCCTCTCTCCTGCTCTCCTCCCTCCCCTCTCTCTCTGCCTCCCTCCCCTCTCTCTCTGCCTCCCTCTCTCTCTCTCTCTCCCTCCTCCCCCTCTCTCTCTCCCTCCTCCCCCTCCACTCCTCCTCCTCTCTCTCCCACTCCACTCCTCCTCCTCCTCTCTCTCCCCCTCTACTCCTCCTCCTCTCTCTCCCCCTCCTCTCTCTTCCCCCCCTCTCTCTCTCCAGCTGCTCATATAGGTGTAGGTATAAGCGGCCAGGAAGGGATGCAGGCGGTTCTGTCCTCAGACTATTCCTTCGCTCAGTTCCGCTTCCTCGAGGTAAGAGCGCCACACACCAGGGAGCTTTTACCTTATTTTATTCATCATTTTTATTATTTGTTATTTATTGTTTGAATTGAGATGTTTTACTGTAAAGTGTGGAGCCATTTAAAATGTTCTCTACAGCGCCTCCTCCTGGTCCACGGCCGCTGGTCCTACCTGAGGATGTGTAAATTCCTGCGCTACTTCTTCTACAAGAACTTCACCTTTACCTTCGTTCACTTCTGGTACGCCTTCTTCTGTGGCTTCTCAGCACAGGTAAGAGGGAGAGGGGAGAGAGAGACCCTCATGGTTTTGATTTCTGTAATTCTATCCAAACCTTCACCCAATTCAACTCCTGCAGTATATACATATTGACTGTACAGTCTATACCTATTTATTGTGCAGTATACACATATTTCCTTAAGAACTATTCAGTGTTTCAAAACATGTCTCATGTCTTCCAGACGGTCTATGATGAATGGTTCATCACTCTGTATAACCTGGTCTACACAGCACTTCCTGTACTGGGCATGAGTCTGTTTGACCAGGTAAGAGAACACAGCACTTCCTGTACTGGGCATGAGTCTGTTTGACCAGGTAAGAGAACACAGCACTTCCTGTACTGGGCATGAGTCTGTTTGACCAGGTAAGAGAACACAGCACTTCCTGTACTGGGCATGAGTCTGTTTGACCAGGTAAAAGAACACAACATTACCTATATTAACTCTACCTACACCGGTTAGTTGAGGTACATGCTACCTCAACTAACCGGTGCCCCCCCACATTGACTGTGTACCAGTACCCCCTGTATATAGCCTCCACATTGACTCTGTACCGGTACCCCCTGTATATAGCCTCCACATTGACTCTGTACCAGGACCCCCTGTACAAAGCCTCCACATTGACTCTGTACCTGTATCCCCTGCATATAGCCTCCACATTGACTCTGTACCTGTATCCCCTGCATATAGCCTCCACATTGACTCTGTACCGGTACCCCTTGTATATAGCCTTCACATTGACTCTGTACCGTAATACCCTGTATATAGCCTTCACATTGACTCTGTACTGTAATACCCTGTATATAGCCTTCACATTGACTCTGTACCGTAATACCCTGTATATAGCCTCCACATTGACTCTGTACCGTAATACCCTGTATATAGCCTTCACATTGACTCTGTACTGTAATACCTTGTATATAGCCTTCACATTGACTCTGTACCGTAGTACCCTGTATATAGCCTCCACATTGACTCTGTACCGTAATACCCTGTATATAGCCTCCACATTGACTCTGTACCGGCTCCCCCCTGTATATATTATTTTTTTCTGCTCCTTTTTAATTACTTGTTACTTTTATCTCTTATTCTTATCCGTATTTTTTTTAAACTGCACTGTCGGTTAAGGGCTCGTAAGTAAGCATTTCACTGTAAGGTCTACAGTGTCTACACCTGTTGTATTCGGCGCATAAGACTAATAAAATTCGATTTGACTAGGCATGAGTCTGTTTAACCAGGTAAGAGAACACAGCATTACCAATGTATCTATCTCTGTCTCCCTCTGGTGTCCAGGATGTGAATGACATGTGGAGTTTCCAGCACCCCAATCTGTACGTTCCAGGCCAGTTGAATCAGTACTTCAGTAAGACAGCCTTCTTTAAGTGTGCCCTCCACAGTGTCTACAGCTCAGTAGTGCTGTTCTTCATCCCCTACGCTGCCATGTACGACACGGTCCGAGACGACGGGCGAGACATTGCTGACTACCAGTCCTTCGCCCTGCTGGCCCAGACCTGTCTGGTCATCACCGTCTGTATGCAGGTACAGTACATCACAGTCAACGACTGGAAACATACATCAAGGTAGAATCTCTGAGTGTACAGTCTATACCAGATGAGCTAAATTACTTCTATGCTCGCTTCGAGGCAAGCAACCTTGAGAGCATCAGCTGTTCCGGACGACTGTGTGAGTTCATTTATGTAAACTGCCTGTACCTGGTCTGTCCATGGACAGTTGTTTGTCCGCCTCAGTTGTTTATTCGCCAGTTATATATTCTCATGTGTCTATTTCCTGTATCTTGCAAGAGGACGGTCCTAACCCCCCCCCCCCTCTCCCTGTAGCTGTGTCTGGACATGTCCTACTGGACAGCGGTCAACCAGTTCTTTGTGTGGGGGAGTTTGGCCATGTACTTTGTTGTCACCTTCAGCATGTACAGTAATGGCACGCATATCACCTTCCCTGCATCCTTCCCCTTCATCGGTGAGCCATCACAACTCTACACCACACTACACTACAACCCTACACAACCACACTACACTACACTACACTACACTACACTACACTACACTACACTACACAACCCTACTACGCTACACTACAACCCTACACAACCACACTACACAACCCTACCCTACTACACTACACAACCCTACCCTACTATGCTACACTACAACCCTACACAACCACACTACACTACCCTACTACACTACACAACCCTACTACACTACACTACACTACAACCCTACCCTACTACAATACTCTACAACCCTACCCTACTACACTACTCTACAACCCTACCCTACCACACTACACTACCCTACTACACTACACTACACAACCCTACTACACTACACTACACAACACTACACAACCCTACCCTACTACACTACACTACATAACACTACACAACCCTACCCTACACAACCACACTACACAACCCTACTACACTACACAACACTACACTACACAACCCTACTACACTACGCTACACTACAACCCTACACAACCACACTACACTACACAACCCTACTACACTACACTACACAACACTACACAACCCTACCCTACTACGCTACACTACAACCCTACACAACCACACTACACTACACAATCCTACCCTACTACACTACCCTACACACCACTACACAACCCTACCCTACTACACTACACTACAACCCTACACAACCACAACCACACTACACTACACAACCCTACTATACTACACTACACTACAACCCTACACAACCACACTACACTACAACCCTACACAACCACACTACACTACAACCCTACAAAACCACACTACACAACCCTACACAACCACACTACACTACACAACCCTACCCTACTACACTACACTACACAACCCTACTACACTACAACCCTACACAACCACGGTACACTACACAACCCTACCCTACTACACTACACAACCCTACCCTACTACACTACACTACAACACTACACAACCACACTACACTACACAACCCTACCCTACTACACTACACAACCCTACCCTACTACGCTACAACCCTACACAACCACACTACACTACACAACCCTACCCTACTACACTACACTACACAACCCTACTACACTACACTTCAACCCTACACAACCACACTACACTACACAACCCTACTACACTACACAACCTTACCCTACTACACTACACTACAACCCTACTACGCTACACTACAACCCTACACAACCACACTACACTACACAACCCTACCCTACTACACTACACAACCCTACCCTACTACACTACACTACAACCCTACTACACTACACTACAACCCTACCCTACACTACTACACTACTCTACAACCCTACACAACACTACACAACCCTACCCTACTACACTACACTACAACCCTACACTACTACACTACTCTACAACCCTACACAACACTACACAACCCTACCCTACTACACTACACTACAACCCTACCCTACACTACTACACTACTCTACAACACTACACAACCCTACCCTACTACACTACACTACAACCCTACCCTACACTACTACACTACTCTACAACCCTACATAACACTACAACCCTACACATTTTTTTTTTACATTTAACCTGTATTTAACTAGGCACGGCAGTTAAGAGCAAATTCTTACTTACAATGACAGAAAAAAATATAAGTCATTGTACACAACACTACACAACACTACTCGTCATGAAACACTATCTTGACCCGAGACCAATTCTAGCTCCTAAGCCCCTACCTCCTAGCCCCTATCTCCTACCTCCTAGCCCCTATCTCCTACCTCCTAGCCCATAGAGCTGAAGGAGAAAGATATGAGTAAGCAGTGTGGTTTACATTCATGTTAAAGGTGTGTGTCTCCCCTGCATCAGGCACAGCCAGGAACTCCCTGAACCAGCCCAACGTGTGGCTGACCATCCTGCTTACCTCCATCCTCTGTGTACTTCCTGTGGTTGCCTACCGCTTCCTGTTGATACAGCTCCGCCCCACCATCAACGACAAGGTGGGAACACTGACCAACCACATGCTGTTTTCTAGGAACCACTGACCAATCAGACTCTGGTTTTGGGGATTACTACATTTATTAAAAGTCAAAATATGTTGATGAAAGCAGATTAAATTATGAAAAATTACGGTTGCTTCTAAACTGATAAAGTTCGATCATAAAGTTACTGGTCCCCTCCCCTGTGTCAAACACTTGGATTCACGGGATAGGGTGACATCACCCTAACTCTTTAATTTGAATACACCAATGGTAACATGATATTCTCTTACCTCATTTAAATAAGTACCACCTTGTAACCAACACCGGAGAAGGTATGTTTGCAGAGAGGCGTGGTTTACATAGCTGGATAGCTACTCTACTGGTACCAACATTTGACTGTTAGGGTGTCAGCCAATATCATTAAAAGTTGACCCTATTCATCCATGGCAAAAAAAAAAGTTGCTGTATATGTTTCCCCTTTCATCTGTGTCTGGTGTTAGCTAGTTACTGCCTAGCTAGGTCTTCATCTCTGTCTGGTGTTCGCTAGTTACTGGCTAGCTAGGTCTTCATCTGTGTCTGGTGTTAGCTAGTTACTGGCTAGCTAGGTCTTCACCTGTGTCTGGTGTTAGCTAGTTACTGGCTAGCTAGGTCTTCATTTGTGTCTGGTGTTTGCTAGTTACTGGCTAGCTAGGTCTTCATCTGTGTCTGGTGTTAGCTAGTTACTGGCTAGCTAGGGCTTCACCTGTGTCTGGTGTTAGCTAGTTACTGGCTAGCTAGGTCTTCATCTGTGTTTGGTGTTCGCTAGTTACTGGCTAGCTAGGTCTTCACCTGTGTCTGGTGTTAGCTAGTTACTGGTTAGCTAGGGCTTCACCTGTGTCTGGTGTTAGCTAGTTACTGGCTAGCTAGGTCTTCATCTGTGTCTGGTGTTAGCTAGTTACTGGCTAGCTAGGTCTTCACCTTTGTCTGATGTTAGCTAGTTACTGCCTAGCTAGGTCTTCATCTGTGTTTGGTGTTCGCTAGTTACTGGCTAACTAGGGCTTCACCTGTGTCTGGTGTTAGCTAGTTACAGGCTAGCTAGGTCTTCATCTGTGTTTGGTGTTCGCTAGTTACTGGCATGGAACGAAAGAGGGGTACAGGTCATTCAAGTCAACACATCCGTCAGTGCTGCTGTGAATCGCATCACAAGAGACACATAAAACATGTCATCATTTATTTATTTTAGAGTTTAATGTCTCACTACTGGTGTCCTCCAGGGCTCTGTACTAGGTCCTCTTTAATGTCTCACTACTGGTGTCCCCTATGGCCCTGTACTAGGTCCTCTTTAATGTCCCACTACTGGTGTCCCCCAGGGCTCTGTACTTGGTTTATTTTTTAAATTTAACCTTTATTTAACTAGGCAAGTCAGTTAAGAACAAACTCTTATTTTCAATGACGGCCTAGGAACAGTGGGGTTAACTGCCTGTTCAGGGGCAGAACGACAGATTTGTACCTTGTCAGCTCGGGGATTTGAACTTGCAACCAATTGCCCAATTTCGGCTGCTAGTCCAACCCTCTAACCACTAGGCTACCCTGCCACCCCATTGCGATTTCAATGTTGTTTGAGTTGCTTTTGTGTATCACCACATTTTGCTTGAGATGTTTGTTTTTTACTGCAACACTGCTCACTGCATGAACGTAAACTCCCCGCCCACTTGTCCTGTCTTTTTCAAACTTCTTAGTATTTAGCATTTCTATCCCAAACAAATATTAGGGGGATATTTTAGTCACTCAAAAGGGTATTTTACATGGGAATCAGAAAGACATTTGGGGACCTTTTTAAGGGTTGTATTCCCTGGTATTGTTGTTTTTGTTCGCCTGTATTCCTTATTATTTTTACTTTGCCTTATTTTTAATAGAAAAAACAATCATTACTGACCTACAATACTTTCTAATCTTAAACTCTGCCCCCCTGTCCTACTCCCCTCCCTACCAGGTGATGTTCAAGGTGAGACAGGCCAAGGCCACGCCCCCTCTCCCAGCACGACGAGCCAGGATGCGGCGTACCAGCTCCCGCCGCTCCGGATACGCCTTCTCGCACGCACATGGCTACGGGGACCTGGTGACGTCCAACCATTTCCTGCGCCGTCCCGCCATCACGCGCTCCACCGCTTTCACCCCTCTGGGGCGCACCACGGGGTTCAGCCCCATGGGCCGCTCGGCAGGATACAGCCCCACTGGGAACGCTCTGAACTCCAGACCACAGGAGGTGGAGGTGACATCACTACAGATGTACCGGATGGTGCGAGACTCCGCCTTCTGAAGTACTGCACAGTGCGAGACCCCGCCTTCTGAAGAACTGCACAGTGCGAGACCCCGCCTTCTGAAGAACTGCACAGTGCGAGACCCCTCCTTCTGAGGGAAAAGAGGAAGAGGATGTGGAGGAGTTGTTGTTTACAGAGGACCAAATCAGTGGGTGTGATATGTAAAAAATATATATCCTAAACATTGACACATACTGTAACTGTACACACACAAATCTCTATGACGACTGACTTGTCGACGCGTTCCAAAGACAGCCCCTCGTATCTGATTGGTCACACTCTCCCCCCCCGCTTCATTGCCTCTCCTGTTCCAATCATTGGCCTTGTGTTCCATCAGGACTGTTGTCATGGGGAAACAAACCTCTCCTGTTCCAATCAATGGCCTTGTGTTCCATCAGGACTGTTGTCATGGGGAAACAAACCTCTCCTGTTCCAATCAATGGCCTTGTGTTCCATCAGGACTGTTGTCATGGGGAAACAAACCTCTCCTGTTCCAATCAATGGCCTTGTGTTCCATCAGGACTGTTGTCATGGGGAAACAAACCTCTCCTGTTCCAATCAATGGCCTTGTGTTCCATCAGGACTGTTGTCATGGGGAAACATACCTCTACAGGTCAACTGTATGCTATATTGTCTGTCAACTGAGGATAAACTATTACACTATACTACAGTTTGACTCAGTGCTGTGACCCCATAGGATCGTATACTACACTGTGACTCTGTCCTCAGTGCTGTGACACCATAGGATCGTATGACTCTGTACTCAGTGCTGTGACACCATAGGATCGTATGACTCTGTACTCAGTGCTGTGACACCATAGGATCATATGACTCTGTCCTCAGTGCTGTGACACCATAGGATCGTATGACTCCGTACTCAGTGCTGTGACACCATAGGATCGTATGACTCTGTACTCAGTGCTGTGACACCATAGGAACATTAAGACATTAAACATTAAGAACACCTTAAAAATATTGAGTCATATCCCCCCCCCCCCCCACAGCTTTTGCCCTTTCAGAACAGCCTCAATTAGTCAGAGTATGGGCTCTACAAGGAATCGAAAGCATTCCACAAGAATGCTGGTCCATGTTGACTCCATTGCTTCCCACAGTTGTGTCAAATTGGCTGGATGTCCTTTGGTTGGTGGACCATTCTTGATACACATGGGAAAATGTTGAGCATGAAAAACCCAGCAGCGTTGCATTTCTTGACACAAACATATGCACCTGGCACATACTACCATACCCTGTTCAAAGGCACTTAAATATGTTGTCTTGCCCAATCACCCTTTGAAGAACAGACATACACAATCCGTCTCAATTGTCTCAAGGCTTAAAAATCCTTCTTTAACCTATCTCTTCCCTTTCATCTACACTGATTGAAGTGGATTTAACAAGTGTCAATAAGGGATCATAGCTTTCACCTGGATTCACCTGGTCAGTCTGTGTCATGGAAATAGCAGGTGTTCTTAATGTTTTGTCCACGCAGTGTATACAGTAGTATACAGTATGACTTTGTACTGTGACGCCATAGGAACGCACTAAACCAAAGACCAGACCAAACCTCTGAGTCGTGGGCTTTATTCCTTCTTCTATCCTCACCAGCAACAAGCCCTCTCTTCTCCCACTGTGATAATACCAGTCTACAATCACACAGGTGTAGAGATGTACTGTACACTCCAACACTAATCTTGGAGGGAGTTGGTAGGATGTATACCTTTCCTGTCTCTGGTCCACACTCCATCCAGTTGGTGGCAGTAATGCACCTTAATGTTGGTTGCCAACCTTCATACAAAATCCACAGAAGAAGATTGTGGGAGTTGAGATGGAGGCTATCACCAGCAAAATCCTAATTGTATGGACAAGTGATTTTGCCCTTTAAACCATGGAATGTATTTTTTTGTATATATATATATAAACATTTAGCTTTTTATATAGGAAACAGAAGATCTATCTTCTGTTCAGTGTTGTTCATCCATGGGCTGAATAAGTTTTCATTCTGAATGAGGTAGTATCATGGTTAGCATGCTATCCGTTAGCCTGTGGACCACCTCATTCTGAATGAGGTAGTATCATGGTTAGCATGCTATCCGTTAGCCTGTGGACCACCTCATTCTGAATGAGGTAGTATCATGGTTAGCATGCTATCCGTTAGCCTGTGGACCACCTCATCCTGAATGAGATAGAATCATGGTTAGCATGCTATCCGTTAGCCTGTGGAGCAGCTATATCTCAATGGGATAGTGAAATGGTTAGCATGCTATCCGTTAGCCTGTGACCACCTCATTCTGAATGAGGTAGTATCATGGTTAGCATGCTATCCGTTAGCCTGTGGACCACCTCATCCTGAATGAGGTAGTATCATGGTTAGCATGCTATCCGTTAGCCTGTGGACCACCTCATTCTGAATGAGGTAGTATCATGGTTAGCATGCTATCCGTTAGCCTGTGGAGCAGCTATATCTCAATGGGATAGTGAAATGGTTAGCATGCTATCCGTTAGCCTGTGGACCACCTCATTCTGAATGAGGTAGTATCATGGTTAGCATGCTATCCGTTAGCCTGTGACCACCTCATCCTGAATGAGGTAGTATCATGGTTAGCATGCTATCCGTTAGCCTGTGGACCACCTCATTCTAAATGAGGTAGTATCATGGTTAGCACGCGAGCCGTTAGCCTGTGGACCACCTCATCCTGAATGAGATAGAATCATGGTTAGCATGCTATCCGTTAGCCTGTGGACCACCTCATTCTGAATGAGGTAGTATCATGGTTAGCATGCTATCCGTTAGCCTGTGGACCACCTCATTCTGAATGAGGTAGTATCATGGTTAGCATGCTATCCGTTAGCCTGTGACCACCTCATTCTGAATGAGGTAGTATCATGGTTAGCATGCTATCCGTTAGCCTGTGGACCACCTCATTCTGAATGAGGTAGTATCATGGTTAGCATGCTATCCGTTAGCCTGTGACCACCTCATTCTGAATGAGATAGAATCATGGTTAGCATGCTATCCGTTAGCCTGTGACCACCTCATTCTGAATGAGATAGAATCATGGTTAGCATGCTATCCGTTAGCCTGTGGACCACCTCATCCTGAATGAGGTAGTATCATGGTTAGCATGCTATCCGTTAGCCTGTGGACCACCTCATTCTGAATGAGGTAGTATCATGGTTAGCATGCTATCCGTTAGCCTGTGGAGCAGCTATATCTCAATGGGATAGTGAAATGGTTAGCATGCTATCCGTTAGCCTGTGGACCACCTCATTCTGAATGAGGTAGTATCATGGTTAGCATGCTATCCGTTAGCCTGTGACCACCTCATCCTGAATGAGGTAGTATCATGGTTAGCATGCTATCCGTTAGCCTGTGGACCACCTCATTCTAAATGAGGTAGTATCATGGTTAGCACGCGAGCCGTTAGCCTGTGGACCACCTCATCCTGAATGAGATAGAATCATGGTTAGCATGCTATCCGTTAGCCTGTGGACCACCTCATTCTGAATGAGGTAGTATCATGGTTAGCATGCTATCCGTTAGCCTGTGGACCACCTCATTCTGAATGAGGTAGTATCATGGTTAGCATGCTATCCGTTAGCCTGTGGACCACCTCATTCTGAATGAGGTAGTATCATGGTTGGCATGCTATCCGTTAGCCTGTGGAGCAGCTATATCTCAATGGGAGAGTGACATGGTTGGCATGCTAGCTGTTAGCCTGTGGACCACCTCATCCTGAATGAGATAGAATCATGGTTAGCATGCTAGCCGTTAGCCAGTGGAGCGGCTATATCTCAATGGGAGAGTGACATGGTTGGCATGCTAGCTGTTAGCCTGTGGACCACCTCATCCTGAATGAGATAGAATCATGGTTAGCATGCTAGCCGTTAGCCTGTGGAGCAGCTATATCTCAATGGGAGAGAGACATGGTTGGCATGCTAGCTGTTAGCCTGTGGAGCGGCTGTACTTGATGTTGGTGCTATAGTAAAGTGTTACGCCAGTGGGCATACACTGGTTGAATCAACATTGTGTCAATGTCATTTGTCAACATATTGTGACGTGGAATCTACGTATAAAACACATATTGGAGTGGATTTGGAATATGTCCCCAACTAGTACTGTTTTCATCTAATTTCAACCATTGAAATTAGGGTAATTTAAATACTATGATTTAACCTGACTAACAGGTTGTTTCCTTAATCTAATAATCATCATCACTTTATATTTAGAACTAGCGTAAAAAATTGCACGTAGATATGTAAAACATTTGTTATCCTATATATATATATTGGGTGGTTGAAATTGTTTCATTTCATAATTGATTAGACATATTTGACCTGGTTTCAATGTTGATAGTTAAATTGTATATTTGAATAAACATCATTGTTTTAATGCAATGCCATCAACCTAAATAAAGCGGTATATTGAAATAAAAAGTGAAGCCACAGTCCAACGATTCTTGCCTGAACAGTGACTCCTACTGGTATACGAGGGGTACTACACTTCAGTGAGGACAAGTCTAGCTTCCAGGTGACTACCTCTATGTACCCTGCTTCGTTTTGGAAACCAGCTGTGTTCGTTTCAACTGAGCTATCACGTCAACACATGTATACATTGATCAGCTTCCATACTCATTTGCGTAGACTACCTAAATAACATTGAAAAGTTGAAAGTAACTTTTTCTGACACAATCTGTATGTTTACAGCAGTGAGTGCACACATTTTTGTGCATGCACAGTGCATTCGGGAAAGTATTCAGACCCCTTGACTTTTTCCACATTTTGTTACGTTAAAGCCTTATTCTAAAATTGATTAAATCAATGTTTTTCCTCATCAATCTACACACAATACCACGTAATGACAAAGAGGCAATACATATTTTTAAATGTTTGCAAATGTATTAAAAATAAAGCTTTTGAAATGGTTTCATTGCTGTTATACTAGCTTGTGACCAGGTTGACACAGTACGAGAGATGGGACAGTGTACAGTTTGAGATGGGACAATGTACAGTTTAGCAGCATCCGTTGATCAAAGCACAGAACCCTTGAAGTTTTGATCTGATCATAGCTGATTGACAGTATGCTTGATCTGGCTATGTGGTGTAAAGGCACCGTATGGAAAGTGTGATGCAATTGCGGAGCATCCGAAGCATTGCAGAGGCCAAAATGAGCTCCGTCTTAGGGTCTGCGTGGTAAATCCGATTTTAGAAGTGACCTTACAGCATTTGCTGCGATGTGGCCTCTGCAGAAGCCAGAGCGTTCGTACTTCTTGAGCATCGAGGAGCTGTCGTACACATCCAATAAATTCATTGATTCGTCATAATATCCATAAAACCTAGTGGTCAAACAGGGAAATTAGTTCCAATCGTTTTTCCACCATTCATTTTTCCAATAGGGGATTTTAGAAACACTTAAAGGGCTGTGTGCCGTGTTGGCTTACCCTGGTGTGACGTACTGATAACCATGTAAATCTCTCTATCGCCCGTATTTACCCCACAAAAATTAACTGCTAATGTGGCTATCAAAAAGAACTACAGGATGATCAAGACAGGACGGCCAAATCAAGACAAAGGTAATAATCTCTGGATTTACTATCTAATGTTAGCTAAATGTAGTAATGAATACAGTTATTTTTCTGTAAACAGCCTAAAAGAAAAGCTTTTATTTCTCTGATCATTCAGCAAGTTTCTCCTACCAGCATCCAGCCAATATCATTGTAAATAGACTTAGTTGTCATTTCAAAGAGAGATAGACATCTGAAATAAAATGTTGATTAAATGCAACAATGAGGCAATTTTTTTCCCATTATGAGGCCAGTGTCTGAATTAATTTGTTGTGACAGAGAGGAGGAAGTAGAGCCCTTCAGGGATTTGAATGTTTCCAGAATTTAGCCGGGTTCCCATTACAATCTGAAAGAGTGATTACATAATAATCAGATTTAGCCTTTCTGCCCCACGATTGGCGCAGCGGTCTAAGGCACTGCATCGCAGTGCTTGAGGGATCATTACAGATCTGGGTTTGATCTCAGGCTGTGTTCAGAGGGCCGCGACCGGGAGACCCATGAGGTGGCGTACAATTGGCCCAGTGTTGTCTGGGTTAGGGGAGGGTTTTTTCGTCCTGCCGGTATTTCCTTGCCCCAACGCGCTCTAACAACTCCCTGTGACGGGCTGGGTGTAAGCACCCTGACTTCGGTCTCCATTTGGATGGTGTTTCCTCCCACACATTGGTGGGGCTGGCTGCCAGGTGAGGCGAGCAGTGTGGCTTGACAGGGTCGTGTTTCGTAGGACGCATGGCTCTCGACCTTCGCCTCTGCCGAGTCCGTACGGGAGTTGCAGCGATGGGACAAGACTGTAACTACCAATTGGATAACATGAAAAAGGAGGTAAAATGTAACAAAAAACAAACAAAAGATTTTGCCTTTTTGATTTGTTTCCTCAGTTGCTTATTAAAAGCTTGCCAGTCCTGGCCTAAGCCTGTGTTCCTGGCCTTGTCCCAAGCATAATCTCTTTTATGAATGACTTCTGATAATTCCGGAGTGTACCAGGCATTCGATATACCTTTAAACCTTCATTTGTTGAAGGGAGCGTGTAAAAGAGGCTCAAAGCCTAATCGGGTTCAGGGATAGCTGAAATACCGTCAAGGTCACTAAAATAAAGGTCATGTATAAAAGCCTGTTCACTGTTTTTAAAGTTTTTAAAGTTCCTCTTTGTGATGACACAAGGTTTAGATTTTTGTATTCTCACATCTCTAACACAAACAGCTGGGAAATGTCACTCATGTTTTTATTAATTATTACTAATGTATTTATTAAAATAAGATCAATTAGAGTTGACTTTGAAATATCTCTAGGGTTAGTCCATGTAGACTTAGTCACCAGCTGGGTTAGATTGTCTGAAGGCTTCATTTTCCAATCATTATTTAGGTCATCCAGGATAATAACTTCTGATTTAGTAAAAAGAAGACAAAGTAGTTAACTCCTCGAGTGCACACAGGTTAGCAGAGGGAGGATGGTAGACCCCTATAAAAGTTATGAATACATTTTCCCCGAACACAAAGGCTTAAAGATAGTAGCAAAAAATAATTGTCAAGGAAAATGGATTTCAGTAAAGAGAGAGAAATAATTGTAAATAAAAATTGCCCCTCCAACACCTCTACCCTGTCTGTCAGCTCTGAACACATGATAACCCTCAATATTAAGATCAGTCCAGAATGTCCTCAGAGATCCAAGTTCCAGTCAACACCAGAATGTCCAGATGTGTCTTTACAGACCAGATCTTGATGTAATCCAGTTGAGTAAGTATGTTCCTAATGTTCAGATGCATCAACCCAAGTCCTTTACGATTTTTAAAGTCACATTGAAACTCCAACTCAACCAAGCTACATTCAGGATGGAAGGTCTGGGTAAGATGGGCAGGGCGGGTGAGATGGGAGAGGTGACTTCACCAGGGAGGGGTCTCTGCAGGGCAGCCCTGGCCAGTCAGTCAGAGAGTGGCAAAACGGTGTTGAGGCAGTGGCACGAAGACCAGGCTGAGGAGTAGAAAAGGAAAAATGACCCCGGAACTATGCAAAATAGGTGCCGCACCTACCTGGAATGAAACTTTCACTATAGTCATTGAAGGTGGTAGCCGCCAATCTGGAAAACGTCAGTGTCCCCCGTATGACGGAGAGTGGTTGATGCCATATTGGAAAACGTCAGTGTCCCCCGTATGGCGGAGAGTGGTAGATGCCATATTGGAAAACGTCAGTGTCCCCCGTATGAAGGAGAGTGGTAGATGCCATATTGGAAAACGTCAGTGTCCCCCGTATGACGGAGAGTGGTAGATGCCATATTGGAAAACGTCAGTGTCCCAGTATGGAGGAGAGTGGTAGATGCCATATTGGAAAACGTCAGTGTCCCCCGTATGGAGGAGAGTGGTAGATGCCATATTGGAAAACGTCAGTGTCCCCCGTATGGAGGAGAGTGGTAGATGCCATATTGGAAAACGTCAGTGTCCCCCGTATGGCGGAGAGTGGTAGATGCCATATTGGAAAACGTCAGTGTCCCCCGTATGGAGGAGAGTGGTAGATGCCATATTGGAAAACGTCAGTGTCCCCCGTATGGAGGAGAGTGGTAGATGCCATATTGGAAAACGTCAGTGTCCACCGTATGACGGAGAGTGGTAGACGCCATATTGGAAAACGTCAGTGTCCCCCGTATGGCGGAGAGTGGTAGACGCCATATTGGAAAACGTCAGTGTCCCCCGTATGACGGAGAGTGGTAGATGCCATATTGGAAAACGTCAGTGTCCCCCGTATGACGGAGAGTGGTAGATGCCATATTGGAAAACGTCAGTGTCCCCCGTATGACGGAGAGTGGTAGATGCCATATTGGAAAACGTCAGTGTCCCCCGTATGGCGGAGAGTGGTAGATGCCATATTGGAAAACGTCAGTGTCCCCCGTATGACGGAGAGTGGTAGATGCCATATTGGAAAACATCAGTGTCCCCCGTATGGCGGAGAGTGGTAGATGCCATATTGGAAAACGTCAGTGTCCCCCGTATGGCGGAGAGTGGTAGATGCCATATTGGAAAACGTCAGTGTCCCCCGTATGGCGGAGAGTGGTAGATGCCATATTGGAAAACGTCAGTGTCCCCCGTATGGCGGAGAGTGGTAGATGCCATATTGGAAAACGTCAGTGTCCCCGTATGGAGGAGAGTGGTAGATGCCATATTGGAAAACGTCAGTGTCCCCCGTATGGAGGAGAGTGGTAGATGCCATATTGGAAAACGTCAGTGTCCCCCGTATGACGGAGAGTGGTAGACGCCATATTGGAAAACGTCAGTGTCCCCGTATGGAGGAGAGTGGTAGATGCCATATTGGAAAACGTCAGTGTCCCCCGTATGACGGAGAGTGGTAGATGCCATATTGGAAAACGTCAGTGTCCCCAGTATGGTGGAGAGTGGTAGATGCCATATTGGAAAACGTCAGTGTCCCCCGTATGGCGGAGAGTGGTAGATGCCATATTGGAAAACGTCAGTGTCCCCCGTATGGCGAAGAGTGGTAGACGCCATATTGGAAAACGTCAGTGTCCCCCGTATGGTGGAGAGTGGTAGATGCCATATTGGAAAACGTCAGTGTCCCCCGTATGGCGGAGAGTGGTAGATGCCATATTGGAAAACGTCAGTTTCCCCCGTATGGCGGAGAGTGGTAGATGCCATATTGGAAAACGTCAGTGTCCCCCGTATGGCGGAGAGTGGTAGATGCCATATTGGAAAACGTCAGTGTCCCCCGTATGGCGGAGAGTGGTAGATGCCATATTGGAAAACGTCAGTGTCCCCCGTATGGCGGAGAGTGGTAGACGCCATATTGGAAAACATCGGTTTCCCCGAATGGACGGAGTGGTTGACGAAGAGTGGTAGATGCCATTTTGGAAAACATCGGTTTCCCCGAATAGACGGAGAGTGGTAGATGCCATTTTGGGAAACATCGGTTTCCCCGAATGGACGGAGAGTGGTAGATGCCATTTTGGGAAACATCGGTTTCCCCGAATGGACGGAGAGTGGTAGATGCCATTTTGGGAAACATCGGTCTCCCCGAATGGACGGAGAGTGGTAGATGCCATTTTGGAAAACGTCAGTATCCCCTCATTTGTGTAGACTACCTAAATAATATTGAAAAGTTGGAAGTAACTCTTTCTGACACAATCTGTATGTTTACATTTCAGTAATTTAACAGACTCTTATCTAGAGCAACTAACAGCAGTGGGTGCACACATTTTTGTGCATGTACAGTGCATTCGAAAAATAACATTTCATTAATATTTTTTCCCACGTCAATCTACACACAATACCCTATAATGACATCACAATACCCCATAATGACAACACAAACATTGTGCTTAGTGGTAGGGATGATGCAAGGTTTCCTCCAGACGTGACGCTTGGCATTCAGTCCAACGAGTTCAATCTTGGTTTCATCAGACCAGGAAATCTTGTTTCTGAGGTAGCTTTTGGCAAACTCCAAGCGGGTTGTCATGTGCCTTTTACTGAGGAGTGGTTTCTGTCTGGCCACTCTACCATAAAGGCATGATTGGTGGATTGTTGCAGAGATGGTTGTCCTTCTGGAAGGTTATCCCATCTCCACAGAGGAACTCTCGAGCTGTGTCAGAGTGACCATTGGGTTCTTGCTCACCTCCCTAACCTAGGTCCTTCTCCCTCAATTACTCGGTTTGGCCAGGTGGCTCAAGGAAGAGGAGAGAAAGAGGAAGGGAAGTGCTGCTAAGTTACACAATAGTAGGTTTTGATGGACAGAAGGTGCTAAGTTACACAACAGTAGGTTTTGGTAGACAGAAGGTGATCAGGTACACAACAGTAGGTTTTGGTAGACAGAAGGTGCTAAGGTACACAATAGTAGGTTTTGGTAGACAGAAGGTGCTAAGGTACACAATAGTAGGTTTTGGTAGACAGAAGGTGCTAAGGTACACAATAGTAGGTCTTGATAGACAGAAGGTGATCAGGTACACAACAATAGGTTTTGGTAGACAGAAGGTGCTAAGGTACACAACAGTAGGTTTTGGTAGACAGAAGGTGCTAAGGTACACAATAGTAGGTCTTGATAGACAGAAGGTGATCAGGTACACAACAATAGGTTTTGGTAGACAGAAGGTGCTAAGGTACACAACAGTAGGTTTTGGTAGACAGAAGGTGCTAAGGTACACAATAGTAGGTCTTGATAGACAGAAGGTGATCAGGTACACAACAATAGGTTTTGGTAGACAGAAGGTGCTAAGGTACACAACAGTAGGTTTTGGTAGACAGAAGGTGCTAAGGTACACAACAGTAGGTTTTGGTAGACAGAAGGTGATCAGGTACACAACAGTAGGTTTTGGTAGACAGAAGGTGCTAAGGTACACAACAGTAGGTTTTGGTAGACAGAAGGTGCTAAGGTACACAACAGTAGGTTTTGGTAGACAGAAGGTGCTAAGGTACACAACAGTAGGTTTTGATAGACAGAAGGTGCTAAGGTACACAACAGTAGGTTTTGGTAGACAGAAGGTGCTAAGGTACACAATAGTAGGTCTTGATGGACAGAAGGTGCTAAGGTACACAACAGTAGGTTTTGGTAGACAGAAGGTGATCAGGTACACAACAGTAGGTTTTGGTAGACAGAAGGTGCTAAGGTACACAACAGTAGGTTTTGGTAGACAGAAGGTGCTAAGGTACACAACAGTAGGTTTTGGTAGACAGAAGGTGATCAGGTACACAACAGTAGGTTTTGGTAGACAGAAGGTGCTAAGGTACACAACAGTAGGTTTTGGTAGACAGAAGGTGCTAAGGTACACAACAGTAGGTTTTGGTAGACAGAAGGTGCTAAGGTACACAACAGTAGGTTTTGGTAGACAGAAGGTGATCAGGTACACAACAGTAGGTTTTGGTAGACAGAAGGTGCTAAGGTACACAACAGTAGGTTTTGGTAGACAGAAGGTGCTAAGGTACACAACAGTAGGTTTTGGTAGACAGAAGGTGATCAGGTACACAACAGTAGGTTTTGGTAGACAGAAGGTGCTAAGGTACACAACAGTAGGTTTTGGTAGACAGAAGGTGCTAAGGTACACAACAGTAGGTTTTGGTAGACAGAAGGTGATCAGGTACACAACAGTAGGTTTTGGTAGACAGAATGTGATCAGGTACACAACAATAGGTTTTGGTAGACAGAAGGTGCTAAGGTACACAACAGTAGGTTTTGGTAGACAGAAGGTGCTAAGGTACACAACAGTAGGTTTTGGTAGACAGAAGGTGCTAAGGTACACAACAGTAGGTTTTGGTAGACAGAAGGTGCTAAGGTACACAACAGTAGGTTTTGGTAGACAGAAGGTGCTAAGGTACACAACAGTAGGTTTTGGTAGACAGAAGGTGATCAGGTACACAACAGTAGGTTTTGGTAGACAGAAGGTGCTAAGGTACACAACAGTAGGTTTTGGTAGACAGAAGGTGATCAGGTACACAACAGTAGGTTTTGGTAGACAGAAGGTGCTAAGGTACACAACAGTAGGTTTTGGTAGACAGAAGGTGCTAAGGTACACAACAGTAGGTTTTGGTAGACAGAAGGTGCTAAGGTACACAACAGTAGGTTTTGGTAGACAGAAGGTGATCAGGTACACAACAATAGGTTTTGGTAGACAGAAGGTGCTAAGGTACACAACAGTAGGTTTTGGTAGACAGAAGGTGCTAAGGTACACAACAGTAGGTTTTGGTAGACAGAAGGTGCTAAGGTACACAACAGTAGGTTTTGGTAGACAGAAGGTGATCAGGTACACAACAATAGGTTTTGGTAGACAGAAGGTGCTAAGGTACACAACAGTAGGTTTTGGTAGACAGAAGGTGATCAGGTACACAACAGTAGGTTTTGGTAGACAGAAGGTGATCAGGTACACAACAGTAGGTTTTGGTAGACAGAAGGTGCTAAGGTACACAACAGTAGGTTTTGGTAGACAGAAGGTGATCAGGTACACAACAGTAGGTTTTGGTAGACAGAAGGTGCTAAGGTACACAACAGTAGGTTTTGGTAGACAGAAGGTGATCAGGTACACAACAATAGGTTTTGGTAGACAGAAGGTGCTAAGGTACACAACAATAGGTTTTGGTAGACAGAAGGTGCTAAGGTACACAACAGTAGGTTTTGGTAGACAGAAGGTGCTAAGGTACACAACAGTAGGTTTTGGTAGACAGAAGGTGCTAAGGTACACAACAGTAGGTTTTGGTAGACAGAAGGTGATCAGGTACACAACAATAGGTTTTGGTAGACAGAAGGTGCTAAGGTACACAACAGTAGGTTTTGGTAGACAGAAGGTGATCAGGTACACAACAGTAGGTTTTGGTAGACAGAAGGTGATCAGGTACACAACAGTAGGTTTTGGTAGACAGAAGGTGCTAAGGTACACAACAGTAGGTTTTGGTAGACAGAAGGTGATCAGGTACACAACAGTAGGTTTTGGTAGACAGAAGGTGCTAAGGTACACAACAGTAGGTTTTGGTAGACAGAAGGTGATCAGGTACACAACAATAGGTTTTGGTAGACAGAAGGTGCTAAGGTACACAACAGTAGGTTTTGGTAGACAGAAGGTGATCAGGTACACAACAATAGGTTTTGGTAGACAGAAGGTGCTAAGGTACACAACAGTAGGTTTTGGTAGACAGACGGGGCATGTTCAATGGAAACGTTTCGGCTGCACAGCCTTTGTCAGGGAGTACAAAGATATGATAATACAATGTCCTCTTCTGAACAGCTTTTTCTAATCAACCCTGACTTGAAGAGGGAGTGGTTACAGAACTAATTGGACAACAATTAGTAAACAATGCTATACACATTAACAAGTGAAATACCGTAGATGTGTTATCAAAATGCATCTCAAGGCTAGAAGCATCAGAAGCCCTAGAAAGGTTGTTGTAACCTTGAATATGATCGGGCAATTTGCTAAGAATAGGAGGTACATCTCTTTTATATAGTACACTAGATAACAGCTAACATAGACCACAATGGTCTAAACAAAGCTGAGGGCAATAGAGCAATATGTCCACAAAATGACAGCAATGGGACCTCTCACGACCCGACAGGAAAGGTGAGAAATCCATATCTTCTTTTAAACCAGGGTAGTTGGTGGCCTGTCGCTCGTAAATCCCAAAACTTTCTCTTTGGTTTCGCTGTTGAAGGCCTCTGCCTCTAATTGAGGCCGGAACATGATTGAGTACATGTATGGCTTGTGTTCCGCTAAGTGGTCTTGAAGGCGTCTCTTTGTCTGTCCAATTTAGAACACCTTGCACTGTGGACATTCCAATCTAGAGATGACATGAGTGGTTTTACAGTTAATGAAATGCTTGACGTGATACTCCATTATAGAAGCTGTGTCAACAAACATACAAAATACTTCTTCTGTGCAATATTTCTGAAATGGTTGTACTGGTTACATTTAAAAGAGCCCTTGGGTTTGTGGTCAAGCCAAGTGGTTTGAGAGTCAGCAGGAAGATAACTGTGGACAAATTTTTCCTTGAGAGTTGGACATCTCTTAAAGCTTATGACTGGTGGTTCTGGGAAGACTCGGCGTAGTAGCGTATCACGCAGTAGCTTATCACGCAGCAGCGTATCACATATCCCAAAGATTTTATATTGGGCATTAGGCAGGACATCACAATTAGCCATTTTTTTTTGTTATTAGTATTGCTAAAATGATTGCTCTTCATATCAAGAAGGGGATTTTTAAAGTTTTATTTAGTTATTAGTATTACTAAAATGATTGCTCTTCATATCAAGAAGGGGATTTTTTTTTAGGTATTTCAGCATTTGAATTTAAACTAAGTCAACTGGCTGGCTGATGATACTACCATATGTATTAGAGACAGGTAAGAGGTCTGTAAAGCACTTACCTGTATTGAAGAGTTTTCCTTGGTATCAGGTTTGAAAATTAGTATTAATAAGTCCGTCTTATTTCAACTCAAGGACTGTGTTTTACAGGAAGTACAGTTGAGTTTGGAAGTTTTCATACACCTTAAACAAATACATTTAAACTCAGTTTTTCACAATTTCTGACATTTAATCCTAGTAAAAATGCTATGTCTTAGTTCAGGTAGGATCATCACTTTATTTTAAGAATGTGAAATGTCAGAATAATAGTAGAGAGAATTATTAATTTCAGCTTTTTTCATCACATTCCCAGTGGGTCAAAAGTTTACATACACTCAATTAGTATTTGGTTGCATTGCCTTTAAATTGTTTAACTTGGGTCAAATGTTCCGGGTAGCCTTCCACAAGCTTCTCAAAATCATTTGGGTGAATTTTGGCCCATTCCTCCTGACAGAGCTGGTGTGACTGGTGTGATTTTGGTATGATTTTCAGATATTACATATTTCTAATTTTGACAGAAAAAGGTTTATTTCAAGTTAAAGTGTACTGTTAGCTAGCTAAACTTAGCTGGCTGGCCCGCTAGCTAACATTACATGTATGATCCCATTATACCTATCTCAGAGCCATTTACTTGACTAGTTAGCTGGCTAAAATTGAACCTGGTTGGTTAGCTACCTGCAGATTCATGCAGGGTAGTAACGTCATGATTTGGGATTTTGGTTCATAGTTTACCTAGCTAGCCACATGTCTTAACAAAAGACTCTCGTCTGAGTGTGTCAGAGTGCAGAATAACTGATGAATTTACAAATGCTCAACACCCGTTGAATATGGCCGGTGTCAGTAAATGCTGGCAAAAAAAAAGCGTAATACATTTTTTGCCAGTTAGCAACGCTCTGGATAACTCAAAAACAGCCTAACCAGCTCTGCTAGGGTGAGTGAAATATCTGGAAGTAGCTTTTTTTTAACCTTTATTTAACTAGGCAAGTCAGTTAAGAAAAATTCTTATTTTCAATGATGGCCTAGGATCAGTGGGTTAACTGTTCCTCGCCCACCCATTTTTACCTACCTCATCCCCATACTGTTTTTATTTACATTTCTGCTCTTTTGCACACCAATATCTCTACCTGTACATGACCATCTGATCATTTATCACTCCAGTGTTAATCTGCAAAATTGTAATTATTCGCCTACCTCCTCATGCCTTTTGCACACAATGTATATAGACTCTCTTTTTTTTCTACTGTGTTATTGACTTGTTAATTGTTTACTCCATGTGTAACTCTGGGTTCACACTGCTATGCTTTATCTTGGCCAGGTCGCAGTTGCAAATGAGAACTTGTTCTCAACTAGCCTACCTGGTTAAATAAAGGTGAAATAAAAAAATAAAAAAATAAAACTGCCTTGTTCAGGGGCAGAACAACATATTTTTACCATGTCAGCGCAGGGATTCGGTCTTGCAACCTTTCGCCTACAAGTCCAACGCTCTAACCACTAGTCTAATTGCCATGGTGAAGTCGGAACTTTTGGATCAACCCTACTCATCGGCCAGAGCGTCCAGTGTGCACTTTAATCGCTCCGAGAGCAAAACACTCTGAATTTATGAACGGACAATCTGACAGTACAGTTGCAGTCACCAACGCTCTGCATAACATAACAGCCTAACCAGCTCTGCTAGGGCGAGTAATGTTTAGTGATCTGTTCTTTCATTTGTGTCTGGAAGTAGCTATCAAGTTAGCTTGGGTACTTGACTGCTGTTGTTAGTATAGAATGCTTGGATAAACCCTTAAAGAGATGTGTGAGGCAAAAGCTTCAGAGCGTGTGAACGATGTTGAATGGTTGTAGACAAAGAAGGTCTCTCCAGTAGTAGTACCAAAACATTCAAAGGCATTTTCTCAAAAGTGAGATAACAACTTTAGCAACTTTCAAAGCAAAATTGACTTTCCCATTCCTCAACTGTAGTGTATGGTATATCATTTTGTAGCTTTGAGTCTCTACTCTTATCTAATGTAAAAACCCACAATGTCAAACTTTGCTACAGAAGACCGATTTGAGCCGGTCGGTTTCATATAACAATAGAAAATTCTCAAAGTAAGAAACAGCAGTTACATCTCCTGCAAATGTTGATACTGTTTGCAACTCAATATTCCGTTTGTCTACAAATCAATGATTGATATATTGGATTCATAACTCCATCTCAACATGTTGAAATGATGGTGTCCTTTGGGCAAAGAAGCTTCCATAAACCCAACTTCAGTCAGAATTTACTTTCACATACAGCTTGTGTAAGAAAAGTGAGTTACTTTCAACTTTTCAATGTTATTTAGGTTGTCGCAAATGAGTATGGAATCTTTGATTTGAAGCTGATCAATGTATAAATTTGTTGACATGTTAGCTCAGCTGAAACAAACACAGATTGTTTCCATAGCTAAGCAGATTCACAAAACTCTTCCATAAAAACTTAGGAAGCCTCTTAATAAAGAATAAAGCAGTTTATAAATCGTCTTAGGCTAGGCGTGCCGTCAGCGGGACACCTGCAGACATCTTCTGGTGAAATTGGAGGGCGCGCAATACAAATAAATAATCCAAAAATAAAAGAAGTTCATAAGAGAGTTCGTAAGTGCAATTTCTCAACAATACCTTAAGATTGAATGATTTTCTTACGAACTTCTCAAATATCTTCTTACAAATCTCGGGGTGGTAAAGTTTTGATTGTATCAAATTGTTCCCCACAAGCCCTTTATCAAATTGATATACGACACCTTCTCCAAAAAATTTGCGTATTTTTCACATCTTTTTTATATCTTGCATGAGAGTTGTCTATGCAAAATAATGTTTGCAGGCTGTAAAATAATGCTTAGACAAGTTGGAATGTTCACATGCTCATTGAAAAGTACTGTATCAAACAAGAATGGAACGTTCTATTGGGTGGATCTCATCTTAAAAATAATGGGATGTGGTTCATTTTAGTCATGAGACGGACTCCTCGTTTAATGTTTCAAATAGCAGAACTACATACTTGTTTTAGGGAAATAGGTCAGACTGGGAAGTCCAAGACATCCAAATCTGGTGGCTTATTGGTTTATAGTCAACTGTAATAGTCTGTTGTATAGCAATACTCTGCATGCAAAGATTAAAGGTGTGCTCTGTCATTTGTTGTTTTAACGGCCGTTGTTGGTGGAAGAAGGTGAGGACCAATGCGCAGCGTGTTAAGTGTCCATCTTTTTAGTAAAGTAAATGAACACGGAACAAAAACAACAAAGTGACCGAACGAACGAACAAACGAACTAATCCGAAACAGTTCTGTCTGGTGCAGATACAAACACTCAACAGAAAACAATCACCCACAACTCAAGGGGAAAAACAAGCTGCCTAAGTATGGTTCTCAATCAGGGACAATGATTGACAGCTGCTTCTGATTGAGAACCATACCTGGCCAAAGAAAGAAATATCAATCATAGAAAAACGAACATAGACAGCCCACCCAACTCACGCCCTGACCATACTAAAACAAAGACATAACAAAAGAACTAAGGTCAGAACGTGACAGTTGTGTTGTCCCTCCAAGATATCAAAAATATTTAGATAAACACAGATTATCTCTAAAAAGAAACATTGGTGATTATAATCTATTTTGCCCCTGACCATCATGATCTCTAACATTACAAGTTATTTAATTAAATACAGTGCAATCAGAAATTATTCACAGTCCTTCACTTTTTCCACATGTTGTTGTGTTACAGCCTGAATTTTAAATTGATCCCTGGCCTATACACAATACCCCATAATGTCAAAGTGGAATGATGCTATAGGTATTTTTTTTAACTAATAAAACATTATAAACTGAAATGTCTTGAGTCAATAAGTATTCAACCACATTGTTATGGCAAGCCTACATACAGTATGTTCAGGAAAAGCACATCACATAATAAACTGCATTGACTCACTCTGTGTGCAGTAATGCACAGAATAAAAATATTCCAAAACATGCATCCTGTTTGCAATCAGACATTAAAGTAATTCTACAACAAAAATGTGTAAAAGCAATAAACCTTTTGTCCTAAATACAAAGTGTTATGTTTGGGGCAAATCCAATACAACACATTACTCTGTACCACTCTCCATATTTTCAAGCATAGTAGTGGCTGCATCATGTTATGGGTATGCTTGTAATTGTTAAGGACCGGGGAGTTTGTTGGGATAAAAAATAAATGGAATGGAGCTCAGCGCAGGCAAAATCCTAGAGGAAAACTTGGTTCACTCTGCTTTCCACCAGACATTTGGAGATTAATTCACCTTCCAGCAAGACAATAACATAAAACACAAAGCCAAATCGACAATGGATTTGATTACCAGGAAGACAGTGAATGTTGCTGAGTTAGTTTTGACTTGAATCTGCTTGACAATCTATGGTAAGACTTGAAAAGGTTGTCTGGCAATGATCAACAACCAATTTAATAGAGCTTGAATAATTTTGAAAACGTCTCCTTAGCAGAGGGTAGGCAAGAAGAATTGATGGCTTTTGAGAAAGTGGACGGCTTTGGAGAACCAGTTGACCACTGCCAGGATAGCGGTGTTGACCTCCGATGGGGGAAGCCTCATGACGGAATCCAGGGCTATGTGAGACCAGGGAAGGTGAGGGACTGGCAGTGGGTGCAGAAGGCCAGCTGAAGCTTGCTAAGGAGTTTTGTTCTGGGCACAGACAGCAACAAACGAGATGACATCCTGAACCATGGTTACCAAAAGCGTTGTCGCACGAAGGCCAGGTTCCGCCAGGAGCCCGGGTGGCAGGCAAGCCTGGAGGAATGGGCCCACTCCAGGACTGCAGAGTGGACAGCATCGGGCACAAACATCCGGTTATCATGACTGGGCTGGGTTCCCTATGCCCCAGCTGAGTGCCGTCACCAGGCACGAGGTGGGATGGATGGTCTCGGGATCCGAGGTGGTAACCGCGGGGCTATAGCGGCAAGACGGGGCATCCAGCTTGACATTATTGGACCCTGGGCGGTACGATGGTACGAAAAGTTGAAACGTTGAAGCAGGTGAACAGCAGGGCACATTTCGGCTGCCTGGAGGTGCTTGGCGGTGCGGAGACACTCCAGGTTCTTGTGGTTGGTCCATATGATGAACGGTTGTTCCGGCCCTCCAGCCAGTGCCTACATTCCTCCAATGCCATCTTCACAGCAAGAGGGCTCTCAATTCCCCACATCTTAGTTCCTCTCCGTGTTGTTGAGACGGTGGGAAAAGGCAGCACAGGGATGCAGCTTCATTAAGCTCCAGGGCAGAACGTTGGGACAGGACATCCGAAGTATTGGCCTCCACCACAAACTGAACTGAACCAAAATAGGAGCAGTGGTGAAGCGGTATTTAAACCTCTAGTGACTCCCCTTCCCGCATGAGTAATCATCGACTGACACTAATTAGCATACGGACATAAATATTCCTAGAAAATATTCCTATTCATGAAAATCACAAGTGAAATATATTGAGACACAGCTTAGCCTTTTGTTAATCACCCTGTCATCTCAGATTTTCAAAATATGCTTTACAGCCAAAGCTAGACAAGCATTTGTGTAAGTTTATCGATAGCCTAGCATAGCATTTTGTCCAGCTAGCAGCAGGTAACTTGGTCACGGGAATCAGAAAAGCAAACAAATTAAATTGTTTACCTTTGATGAGCTTCGAATGTTTTCACTCACGAGACTCCCAGTTAGATAGCCAATGTTGGTTTTTTCCAAAAATATTATTTTTGTAGGCGAAATAGCTACGTTTGTTCTTCACGTTTGGCTGAGAAATCGCCCGGAAATTGCAGTCACGACAAAATAGTCCTGACAAAAATTACTACGGGAACGTTATTTTTCCAAAAATGAAAATACTGCCCCCTAGTCACAAAAGGTTTTAATGTCCCAGAAAACGGTCAGCGGCAGAGGACCACGTGAACGGAACCTTGGTAGAGGTGAGTGCAGACAGGAGGGAAGCCAGGGTGCTGTAACCCCGGATGAAACAGCGATAAAAGTTGGCAAACCCCAAGAAACGTTACAGCTGCACCCTGGACATAGGAAGAACCCTGTGCCGTTAGAAGAGGAAGAGGGACAGACAAACTCTGCATATAGGTCTCCATAGCCTTGGTCTCCGGTCCCGACAGAGTGTACAAATGTTCCCGGGGCAAAGTGGTGCCAGGGAGAAGTTCAATCCCACAGTCATAGGGTCATGCGGTGGAAGAGACTTGGCCCTGATACTCCGCGGAGGTCAGGGGGCACCTTCCGACCCCCCAGGAAGACGTCCCGGGGCGGGCTGCGCTGACGTCAGACAATAGACGTGACAGAACGGACTCCAGCCCATGATGGCACCCGTAGACCAGTTGATGAGAGGATTGTGACATTGGAGCTAGGAGAATCTCAAAATAACAGGACTCTGAGGAGACTTGTTGAGCAGGAACTGGATAGCCTCGCTGTGATTCCCTGACACACGTAGGTTGATTGCAATGGTGTTATGGGTGCCTCGGGCTATAGAGCGCCCGTCCAGCGCTCTAACGTCCATGTGAATGGAGAGGGGCTGAGTGGGAATGTTCAGCTCAGACGCCATGGTTGCGTCCAAAAATCTCTCGTCGGCCCCCCGAGTCATTGAGAACCTAGAGAGATTTGGACTGGTCTCCCCACAGCAGAGTGGCATGAAAAGGGGTGCGAGCAAGGGGAGCAGTGATGTTCTCCATATGGCCCACCAGAGTCCTTTGCTCCTACTGGTGAGCCTGGTCTTTTGAATGGACAAGAGTACACAGAATGACCAAGAGTCCCGCAATACAGACACCTCTTTGTGTCAATCCTGTATTGCCGTTCTGCTGATGACAGCCCAGCTCTGCCTAGTGGCATTGGCTCAGGAAGCGGTGACTCTACCGTCTATGATAGCTCTCGGGGCAGGTCGGGATGCCTCGAGTTCTCTTGGTAACGATACCATTGGGAGCTTCCTGGGATGACTCTGAGGCAAGGTGGGATCCTAGGTGCGCGAGCGAGCGAAATTCAATTTCCTCTCCCTCCACCGTTCCCATAATCGCCATCGATACAGATGGTCAAAGCGATGATGGTGTTGAGGTCCAGAGGTAACTCCTGAGTTGCAAGCTCGTCCTTGACCTCCTCTGAGATACCCATCTGCATATGGCCAGCTGTTGTTCCCACACGGCAGTAGCCCAGGTGAGAGCCCTCAAAGACAACAGCATGATGAGGTAGGCTATCTTGGAGCGATCCGAGGAAGGCTGAAGCTCGAAGACGAGGGCACAATAAGCTAGGAATGCCCGACAGGTGATCGGCTCTCCATTGAATCGTTCCCGTGGAGGTAAGCAAAGCTCCCGAGAAGGTGGAGTGACCATTGAAATGGCTCTACTAGCAGCTGAGTAACTGAGGGACTGTGGGCCTCCCAGACAACCCATGGAATTTCTCCAGCAAACTGTCCAACGCCGGAGTTCAGCCAACGTTTGTACCCCCTCCACAAGGCCATGAAGCAATTCCTCGTGCCTACCGAAGGTGGCTCCTTGGGTGGAGATGGTGTTGCACAGCTGGCCCGGGTCTGCTCGGTCAGTCATGGCCAGTCCGTACTATCAGAACCAAAATGGTGCCGGAGCAGAAAGCAGACTTTTTACTTGCCCCCAACCAATTGTATTTTTTTGTTCGTTTATCTGCATTGTTTGTAACTTATTTTTTTACTATATTTGTACATAATGTTGCCGCTACCGTCTCTTATGACCGAAAATAACTTATTACAAGTCCAGCTGCCTTCTGAGGAGTACGAGGCGATGAAATAAACCCCCACTAACCTCAAATCTGCTCGCAAACATGCAATCTTTGGACAATAAAATTAATGAGTTATTGGGAAGATTAAACTGCTTCACAGAGTCATGGCTGAACGACGACAATATCAACATACATCTGGCTGAATATACGATGTATGGCAGGATAGAACAGCGGCATATGGTTAGACATGGGGCAGCGGTCTATGTATTTTTGTAAGCAACAGCTGGTGCACGATATCTAAGGAAGTCTCGAGCCATTGCTCGCCTGAGTTAGAGTTTCTCATGATAAGCTGCAGACCACATTACCTACAGAGAGAGTTCTCATCTATATTCTTGGTAGCTGTTTACATACCACAACAGTCAGAGGCTGGCACTAAGATAGCTTTGAATGAGCTGTTTTCCGACATATGCAAACAAGAAAATGCTCACCCAGACAGGGCGCTCCTAGTAGCCGGGGACTTTAATGCAGGGAAACTTAAATTAGTTTTACCTAATTCCTATCAACATGTTAAATGTGCAACCAGAGGGAACATTTCTCTGGACCACCTATACTCCACACACATAAATGCATACAAAGCTCTCCCTCGCCCTCCATTTGGCAAATCTGACCATAATCCTGCTGATTCCTACTGACAAGCAAAAATCAAGGCAGGAAGCACCAGTGACTGGATCAATAAAAGAATTGGTCAGATGAAGCAGATACTAAGCTATAGGACTGTTTTGCTGACTGGAATATGTTCTGGGATTCCTTCAATGGCATTGAGGACTACAGCACATCAGTCATTGGCTTCATCAATAAGTGCATCGATAACGTCTTCCCAACAGGGATCATACGTATATACCCCAACAAGAAACCATGGATTAAAGGAAGCATCAGCACTGAGCTAAAGGCAAGAGCTGCCGGTTTCAAGGAGAGGGACTCTAACCCGGAAGCTTATAAGAAATCCCACTATGCCCTCCGACTAACAATCAAACAGGCAAGCGTCAATGCAGGACTAAGATTTGAGTCGTACTACATTGGCTCTGACGCTTGTCGGATGTTGCAGGGCCTGCAAACCATTACAGACGACAAAGGGAAGCACAGAGGAGATTTGCCCACTGACACAAGCCTACCAGATGAGCTAAACTACTTCTATGCTCGCTTCGAGGCAGCTAACTCTGAAACATGCTTGAGAGCACCAGCTGTACCGGAAGACTGCGTGATCACACTCTCCGCAGCCGATGTGGGTAAGACTTTTAGACAGGTCAAAATTCATAAGGCCGCAGGGCCAGATGGATTACTAGGACGTGTACTGCGAGCATGCGCTGACCAACTAGCAAGTGTCTTCACTGATATTTTCAACCTCTCCGGTCCGAGTCTGTAATACCAACATGTTATAAGCAGACCACCATAGCGCCTGTGCCCAAGAACACTAAGGTAAACTGCCAAAATTACTACCGACTCGTAACAATCACTTCTGTAGCCATGAAGTGCTTTGAAAGGCTGGTCATGGCTCACACTCAAACTTGCATACCGCCCCAACAGATCCACAGATGATGCCGTCTCTATTGCATTCCATACTGCCCTTTCCCACAAGGACAAAAGGAACAACTATGCGAGAATGCTATTCATTGACTACAGCTCAGCGTTAAACACCATAGTGTCCTCAAAGCTCATCAATAAGCTAATGACCCTGGGACTAAACACCTCCCTCTGACGGGCCACCCCCAGGTGGTAAAAGTAGGTAACAACACATCTGCCACGCTGATCCTCAACACAAGGACCCCTCGGGGGTGCGTGCTCAGCCCCCACCTGTACTCCCTGTTCACTCATGACTGCACGGCCTGGCACGACTCCAACACCATCATTAAATTTGCCGATGACAGAACAGTGGTAGGCCTGATCACCAACAACAACGAAACAGCCTATAGGGAAGCGGTCAGAGTCCTGGCTGTGTGGTGCCAGGACAACAATCTCTCCCTCGACGTGTCTAAGACAAAGGAGATGATTGTGGACTACAGGAAAAAGAGGGCCGAGCACATCCCCATTCTCATCGACGGAGCTGCAGTTGAGCAGGTTGACAGCTTGAAGTTCCTTGGTGCCCACATCACCAACAAACTAACATGGTCCAAGCACACCATAACAGTCGTGAAGAGGGCATGACAAAACCTATTCCCCCTCTGGAGACTGAAAAGATTTGGCATGGGTCCTCAGATCCTCAAAAGGTTCTACAGCTGCACCATCGAGAGTGACTCATAAAATTTGATTTGATTTGAAGGTAACACTCAGATGCAGACGGTCGAAGTAACAATGTTTATTGTAGCAACAGGGGCAGGCAAAGACAGGTCAAGGCAGGCAGGGGTCGATAATCCAGAGAAAGAGGGCAAAGGTACAGGATGGCAGGCAGGCTCAAGGGTAGGCAGAAGTCAGTAATCCAGAGGGGTGCAGAGGTACAGATCGGCAGGCTGGCTCAGGGTCCGGGACCGGCAGAGTGGTCAGGCAGGCTGGCTCAGAGTCAGGACAGGCACGGGTCAAAACCGGGAGAACACGAAAAGAGAGACTGGGAAAAAGCAGGAGCTGAGACAAAACGCTGGTTGACTCGAGCAGACAAGATGACCTGGCAACAAACAAACATAAATACATATATGTATAAATACATATGGGGAAGATGGGCGATACCTGGAGGGGGGTGGAGACAATCACAAATACAGGTGGAACAGATCAGGGTGTGACTGTACCCCCCCACTCCCTCTATGGGCGCCACCTGGTGTCCTACCTGGGCGCATACCTGGGGGTGGAAGTCAGCAATGAGGGCTGGTTCCAGGATGTCTCTAGCGGGGACCCAGCACCTCTCCTCAGGGTGTGACAGTAATAATATTCCCCATGAACTAGATGTGACTGGTTATCAACTGAAACATTGTAATAATATTCACCATGAACGAGATGTGATTGGTTATCAACTGAAACATTGTAATAATATTCACCATGAACGAGATGTGATTGGTTATCAACTGAAACATTGTAATAATATTCACCATGAACTAGATGTGACTGGTTATCAACTGAAACATTGTAATAATATTCACCATGAACGAGATGTGATTGGTTATCAACTGAAACATGGTAATAATATTCACCATGAACGAGATGTGATTGGTTATCAACTGAAACATTGTAATAATATTCACCATGAACGAGATGTGATTGGTTATCAACTGAAACATTGTAATAATATTCCTGGTTCCTTACTACACTGTATTAGTTTCATTTGATGACCTCAGACATTGTTTATTGAGCTAAACTGTTACATCAATGAAGCAAGAGCACTAACAGATCTGTGATCTGTGCTCATTGATGGGGACTGGTATATGTGCTGTAAAACAGCAATGCTTCCCTGCAGGGGAACACTGAAACCACACCATCCCAAGAGGAACTGGAAACTCTACTCGAAACTCCATTGGAGTACCTTTCATTATTTACTTGTTATTAAAGTGCCCAGAGTATTGAGGGGGGTGGAGACCGCAGTTTTGAACATATTTATGCTGTTCATTTTGAGAAGTCTCTCTGAAATGAAAGTGCAAGGTGTACTCTAACATTGGCATTGCTATATGTACCATCTTGTCAGACAAAACCACTGAATATGTGAAACAACAGGATGCCGCTGCAACTGAGGCGTGTTTAGCAGAGGTGTAGTAGACTAGTAGAGGTGTACCAGGAACTAACATCACCACTCTGTTCATCTGGGTAGAGGAAAGTAGACAGGAGGGTAGTCAGGAGACGCTGTAGAAACTCTGATACTGATAGGTGAGAATAAGGTGAAACATGGAGCACTTCAAGCCAGCATTTAACAGTCTGACCGACCAGCTGAGAAAAACAGCCAGTTTTACCGTGACCTTCTTCGCTCTTTTTCTTTACCAAGTTGTGTTGGATGAGCACTTAAAATGCTCATGTAAAGACGGTGTGAAACCAGAGGTTACAAACAACCAGTGTATCTTCTACATGTTGTTTCCAGCTCTGATCTTGGTTCTCTTGACTCTCTGGATGGATGGAGAGTTTCAACGAGTCTTGAGAATTATACGCATATGCAAATGTAATTTGTGGAGAAGATTTTTCGCAATGCTCTTTAAGGCGGTCGCTATAGGGTCGCTGTGGGTTGTGTCTGTGCTTTTTGATGGGGACTGGTACGTGTGCCTTAAAAGAGTGATGCTTCCCTGCAGGAACAACACCACACCCTTCCAAGAGGAACTAGAAAAGCAACTCGAAGCTCATTTCAAAACGGAGTCCATGGTGAGTACCTTTCATTATTTACTTGGTATTGGTTATCAAATTTCCCAGAATATTGAGGGGGGGGCCAGAGTACTGAGGGGGGGGGGGGGGGGGTGGAGACCAGTGGTGTGTTCAGTATGCTTGAACGTTTGCTACATTGCGGAACGGATTGTACTGAATATGATTCCCCACGTTTAGATTCTTGAACAGATCAGTCCAGACTTTAAGGAATGTTTTTTCCCTTTTGGTGGGTGTGGAGAGGAGTGGCTTGAAGCAATGAGAGACGTATTTAAAGGGCACTGGCCATGCTGACAGCGTTCCCCCAGACACAACACAATCCCTCCAAGTTTTTCAACTGCCCGTTCAGTACAATACTGTTTCCCTTCAATTGAATGTTTCAGAACATAAAAACATATTGGACGCCGCCCAGAGTTTTGAGGGGGGTGAAGACCAGAGTATTGAGGAAGGCGGGGGTGGGGATCAGAGTATTGAGGGGGTGTGGAGACCAAAATATTGAGGGGGGGGGACCAGAGTATTGGGAGGGAGGCTTTATGGACACCAGAATATTGGGTGGAGACAAGAGTATTGAGGCGGGTAGAAACCAGAGTATAGTTTGGTCTAAATATATTAGATTACCTTTAACATGAAAACACTTTTTGTTTCAGGTTATTGGATTGGTTCTGGTTCTGGGTCTGCTTGTTGTGACTTATATTCTGACTGCAGTACCTTGGAGGGATATCTGTTCTGTTATACGCAGAAAATGTACAAGGTACCAGAACATTAACGATTGCAGTACAATCAAAATGTATCACAAGATGCTTTATGAGGAGAGCATTTTGGAACAGATAGACATTGTTATTGAAAAAGAGTTAAAGAAAACAGCTAAAGAGCATGTAGTTCTTAAAATCAGAGAACTACTACCGCCCTCTTCGACTGCAGCCCCTCCAACCCCCGCCACACAGGGAGGAGACGGGCCAACCTCGACAACCCCCGCCACACAGGGAGGAGACAGGGCAAGCAGCAGCACCATCCGTCCTGAGTTGGAAGAAAGTAGGAGCAGCACCAATCCAGAGGTGGAAGATAGAGTGATCACCCTTGACAACCTTGATTTTGACAGGATATCTACGCTACATTCTCAAATAATCTGCTCGATGTTCCCAGAACAAACACATTCAGGGAACGATAACTGAAGAAGTGGCCAGATGCCACTACTTGAGGAAGGCTCTCAACCCTAACTTTGGTGTAATATATTTAGCATCAAATATGTAATGTTATATATACATTAATAGTATGATACACTGTATGTGAACCGTTTGTGAAAACTGTGGCTTTCAAGTGAAATACTCAAATCAGTCACACAAAAATGAACTGTAGTGAGTAGCGACCATGTGTTTATAAGGATACATCTGTCTCACAATAAACTGTGTTTCTGGTTAAGGTGGCAGCAGTAGTTTGGTACAATACAACTAGAATGGGTTATAGGAGGGGGAGTGAACAACTGTGGGTGATAAACCTTAACAACTACACTGTATAAGTCTGTATAATGTCACAGGGTGGTAATGTGAGCCGGGTAGCAAAAATGAGCCTGTTAGAACACAGTGATGGTTGACAGAGCTGTTCTAAATCATCTTTATTTCTAGACTATAAACAATGTAACCTTCATTAATGAATGTGTTAATATAACCAGTGAAATATTGTTTTTGTCTTTTTGTTCATATGTTGTTACTGTTGATTATATTCTGCCTTTATGTCTACCTTTAACTAAAAAATATATTTATATATAATATTACTAACAATCTTTATTTCCTCCTGTCTTCAATGTACCACATTTGTTCGCTTTGCATTTCTATACATGTTTGAGCTGTTCATTTTTAAGAGTCTCTAAAATAAAAATAATAGTTGTATTTTTTCCTGTACAGCCTTGATGATCAGTTAATGACTGAATACATTTGTGTATTAATGGATCAAAATCAACACTGTCAGTCAACTGAAATCAACTTCCAATGATTGGGGTGAAATTGGATCTGTAAATTGGATCCTGCGCTTCATTTTGTAATTTCCTGTCGGTCTTTTCAGTGGATCCACATGTAGAGAATGATGTAATAATGGTCAGAATTCTGTGAAAATTCTGAATAGAAGGCTGTGATTGGTTCTGATTGGTTCTGATCTACCAGTTGGCTGTTTATGACATCATAAACACCAAACAGTAGTTGTATCTGTCGGATCAGATCTACAGTCATTTCTCTCCTCTTTGTACTTTTGGATGACTGGATGATTCATAACAGATCTTGCAGCGATATAGAGTCAAATCAAGGTCACTATCAACAGACTTCCTGTAGACTGCCTGAACTGCTGTTAGTCTCCTCTAAAGGTTTTAGTGTCTGGTTAGTGACTGTCTGGTTGCAGAGAAGAAGATAAGTAAGGAGACAAATCACTATTCACTATAGCTGGCCACCAATGTTCCCTCTCATTTTTTTTAGTGCTGTGCAAATTTCATATCTGCTGAGCAAAAACTTGAAAGTTGTGAAGATTCTGTGCAACTTCTGCCACAGGTGTTTATTGTGAACACTGAGGCTGTACCCACTTTAAGTTACAGTTTTAATAGTGGTCAAGTAGACAACTGTGGCTATTTGATGATAATGTAGTTCTATCATTGGAGAAAATGCATCCCATAACATTTTAACATGGAAATAGCTTCTCTATCATTCAGCCTACAGTAGCAGCCAATGTGTGGTGTTCAATGTAGCCCTACATTCCATGAGAATTTTGGAAAAAATATGCAGGGCTCAACATTAACATGTTTATCCACTTGTCCTTCAGACAGAAAATGTGTTGTTAGACACAAGAAACAACTTTACAAAATAAAGTTAAGTGTTATTCCTATTCCATTATCACAGAGAATCAGACAAATGATGCTACCTTCCTATAAAGCTAATTAGCTTATTCAAGCCTGTCTCAAAATACAGCACTGCCCCTTTAATAGAGAAAAAATCTATTTACCTGACTGGCTTTACAAAGACGGCTAGAGGAGTGTGTGGTTGATGAAACGATGGAGCACGTGCTGTAACATTGTAATACTGTATGTTGAAGAGAGGGAAAGATTGAAGTGTATGGTCATTGGACAGGGTTGGGGGGGATTTGGGGGATGGGAGAGGGTCTATTAGCAGTTAGTAGGGCTCTTTGTTATTTTCTCAGAAGTACTGAGTAGGTAAGAGGATTAAGAAATGTTTTACACCGTGATTGACCACACACTCCAGGACAGTAGGTGGCAGCATGCACCTTCAATGTTGGTTTGCGGACCACCATTATATCATAGAAGAAGACGTAGAAGAAGAAGAAGAAGAAGAAGAACGATGCCTAGAAATGCTAATGTTTTGTGCTGTTGTAGGAAGAAACCACTCCCCAATTTCAGAATGGAAATGAGCTATAACTGGGATAATAATTATTTTGATTTGACAGAATTGGCTGTAGGGCAAACTGTTCTTCAAGGGAAGAGAGACAGCTATCAGCCCTCAACAAACAGTTACGATCAGTAGGTTTCCTGTAAAGATCAGTGTACAGAACATGATCTTCACACAAAATCAGAAGATCAAGGAAACTGATTTGACATGTGTCAGATTGCAGAGTAAATCTCAGGTGCTCAGAGTTAAGAAAAGCATGGAATGTCTAGAGCTGTTTAACATCACCCTTCCATAGAACACAAATATCATCAATGTACCTTTTTCCAAATAATGATGTTAGAATTGCGTGTTTCTCCATGTAAACCACATGCAAATTAGCATAGTTAGGAGCCATGGGGGATCCCATGGCTGTACCCTCCGTCAGGATAAAGAAATAATTTATAAACATGAATTAGTTGTGTGTGAGTGCTCTTTCAGCCAATGTTATAATGCATGCACTGGAAGGTAATTCACGATGCAGAAGAAAATGTTCCAGTGCTTCAATACCGCCCTCGTGTGGAATATTTGTGTATAACGACTCAATATCAAAAGTAACTAACAAGTAAGTACTTTCAGGGAGAGGATCAAGAGATTCAATAATATAGATAACTATGCTGGTGTCCTTTACAAAGCAGGGGTGCTGTTCTGCCAGTGGTCTGATAAATAGTCAACAGAGGGTCCGTTACTGCATCAATGAAAAAAGGGGCCGTTACAGCATCAATGAAAAAAGGGGCCGTTACAGCATCAATGAAAACAGGGGCCGTTACTGCATCAATGAAAACAGGGGCCGTTACTGCATCAATGAAAACAGGGGCCGTTACAGCATCAATGAAAACAGGGGCCGTTACTGCATCAATGAAAACAGGGCCGTTACTGCATCAATGAAAACAGGGGCCGTTACAGCATCAATGAAAACAGGGGCCGTTACTGCATCAATGAAAACAGGGGCCGTTACAGCATCAATGAAAACAGGGGCCGTTACAGCATCAATGAAAAAAGGGGCCGTTACCGCATCAATGATAAAGACTATGTTACAGCATCACTGATAAAGACTATGTTACAGCATCAATGATAAAGACTATGTTACAGCATCAATGATAAAGACTATGTTACTGCATCACTGATAAAGACTATGTTACAGCATCAATGATAAAGACTATGTTACAGCATCAATGATAAAGACTATGTTACAGCATCAATGATAAAGACTATGTTACAGCATCAATGATAAAGACTATGTTACTGCATCACTGATAAAGACTATGTTACAGCATCAATGATAAAGACTATGTTACAGCATCAATGATAAAGACTATGTTACAGCATCAATGATAAAGACTATGTTACCGCATCAATGATAAAGACTATGTTACAGCATCAATGATAAAGACTATGTTACAGCATCAATGATAAAGACTATGTTACAGCATCAATGATAAAGACTATGTTACAGCATCAATGATAAAGACTATGTTACAGCATCAATGATAAAGACTATGTTACTGCATCACTGATAAAGACTATGTTACAGCATTAATGATAAAGACTATGTTACAGCATCAATGATAAAGACTATGTTACAGCATCAATGATAAAGACTATGTTACCGCATCAATGATAAAGACTATGTTACAGCATCAATGATAAAGACTATGTTACAGCATCAATGATAAAGACTATGTTACAGCATCAATGATAAAGACTATGTTACAGCATCAATGATAAAGACTATGTTACAGCATCAATGATAAAGACTATGTTACAGCATCAATGATAAAGACTATGTTACAGCATCAATGATGAAGACTATGTTACAGCATCAATGATAAAGACTATGTTACAGCATCAATGATAAAGACTATGTTACAGCATCAATGATAAAGACTATGTTACAGCATCAATGATAAAGACTATGTTACAGCATCAATGATAAAGACTATGTTACAGCATCAATGATAAAGACTATGTTACAGCATCAATGATAAAGACTATGTTACAGCATCAATGATAAAGACTATGTTACGGCATCAAAACAAATTACATTTTATTTGTCACATACACATGGTTAGCAGATGTTAATGCGAGTGTAGTGAAATGCTTGTGCTTCCAGTTCCGACAATGCAGTAATAACCAACAAGTAATCTTACTAACAATTCCAAAACTACTGTCTTATACACAAGTGTAAGGGGATAAAGAATATGTACATAAAGATATATGAATGAGTGATGGTACAGAGCAGCATAGGCAAGATACAGTAGATGGTATCGAGTACAGTATATACATATGAGATGAGTATGTAAACAAAGTGGCATAGTTAAAGTGGCTAGTGATACATGTATTACATAAGGATGCAGTAGATGATAGAGTACAGTATATACGTATACATATGAGATGAATAATGTAGGGTATGTAAACATTATATTAGGTAGCATTGTTTAAAGTGGCTATTGATATATTTTACATCATTTCCCATCAATTCCCATTATTAAAGTGGCTGGAGTTGAGTCAGTGTCAGTGTGCAGGCAGCAGCCACACAATGTTAGTGATGGCTGTTAAACAGTCTGATGGCCTTGAGATAGAAGCTGTTTTTCAGTCTCTCGGTCCCAGCTTTGATGCACCTGTACTGACCTCGCCTTCCGGATGATAGCGGGGTGAACAGGCAGTGGCTCGGGTGGTTGTTGTCCTTCATGATCTTTATGGCCTTCCTGGAACATCGGGTGGTGTAGGTGTCCTGGAGGGCAGGTAGTTTGCCCCCAGTGATGCGTTGTGCAGACCTCACTACCCTCTGAAGAGCCTTACGGTCGTGGGCGGAGCAGTTGCCGTACCAGGCGGTGATACAGCCCGACAGGATGCTCTCGATTGAGCATCTGTAGAAGTTTGTGAGTGCTTTTGGTGACAAGCCGAATTTCTTCAGCCTCCTGAGGTTGAAGAGGCGCTGCTGCGCCTTCTTCACGATGCTGTCTGTGTGAGTGGACCAATTCAGTTTGTCTGTGATGTGTATGCCAAGGAACTTAAAACTTACTACCCTCTCCACTACTGTTCCATTGATGTGGATAGGGGGATGTTCCCTCTGCTGTTTCCTGAAGTCCACAATCATCTCCTTAGTCCGAGGGCCCTCACCTCCTCACTGTTGTGTCGTCCGCAAACTTGATGATTGAGTCAATGATAAAGGGTCCGTTACTACATCAATGATAGAGGGCCCGTTACTACATCAATGATAGAGGGTCTGTTACTACATCAATGATAGAGGGCCCGTTACTATATCAATGATAGAGGGTCCGTTACTACATCAATGATAAAGGGTCCGTTTGCACATCAATGATAGAGGGTCCGTTACTACATCAATGATTAAGGGTCCGTTACTACATCAATGATAGAGGGCCCGTTACTACATCAATGATAGAGGGCGCGTTACTACATCAATGATAGAGGGCCCGTTACTACATCAATGATTAAGGGTCCGTTACTACATCAGTGACAGAGGGCCCATTACTACATCAATGATAGAGGGTCCATTACTACATCAATGATAGAGGGCCCGTTACTACATCAATGATAGAGGGCCCATTACTACATCAATGATAGAGGGCCCGTTACTACATGAATGATAGAGGGTCTGTTACTACATCAATGATAGAGGGTCCGTTACTATATCAATGATAGAGGGTCCGTTACTACATCAATGATAGAGGGTCCGTTACTACATCAATGATAAAGGGTCTGTTACTACATCAATGATAAAGGGTCTGTTACTACATCAATGATAGAGGGCCCGTTACTACATCAATGATAAATGGTCCGTTTGTACGTCAATGATAGAGGGTCCGTTACTACATCAATGATTAAGGGTCCGTTACTGCATCAATGATAGAGGGTCCGTTTCTACATCAATGATAGAGGGTCCGTTACTGCATCAATGATAGAGGGTCCATTACTGTATCAATGATAGAGGGTCCGTTACTACATCAATGATAGAGGGTCCGTTGCTACATCAATGATAAAGGGTCCGTTACTACATCAATGATAGAGGGTCCGTTACTACATCAATGATAAAGGGTCCGTTACTACGTCAATGATTAAGGGTCCGTTACTACATCAATGATAAAGGGTCCGTTACTACAGCAATGATAGAGGGTCCGTTACTGCATCAATGATAGAGGGTCCATTACTACATCAATGATAGAGGGCCCGTTACTACATCAATGATAGAGGGTCCGTTACTACATCAATGATAAAGGCCCGTTACTACATCAATGATAGAGGGCCCGTTACTACATCAATGATAAAGGGTCCGTTTGTACGTCAATGATAGAGGGTCCGTTACTACATCAATGATTAAGGGTCCGTTACTGCATCAATGATAGAGGGTCCGTTTCTACATCAATGATAGAGGGTCCGTTACTGCATCAATGATAGAGGGTCCATTACTGTATCAATGATAGAGGGTCCGTTACTACATCAATGATAGAGGGTCCGTTACTACATCAATGATAAAGGGTCCGTTACTACATCAATGATAGAGGGTCCGTTACTACATCAATGATAAAGGGTCCGTTACTACGTCAATGATTAAGGGTCCGTTACTACATCAATGATAAAGGGTCCGTTACTACAGCGATGATAGAGGGTCCGTTACTGCATCAATGATTAAGGGTCCGTTACTACATCAATGATAGAGGGCCCGTTACTACATCAATGATAGAGGGCGCGTTACTACATCAATGATAGAGGGCCCGTTACTACATCAATGATTAAGGGTCCGTTACTACATCAGTGACAGAGGGCCCATTACTACATCAATGATAGAGGGTCCATTACTACATCAATGATAGAGGGCCCGTTACTACATCAATGATAGAGGGCCCATTACTACATCAATGATAGAGGGCCCGTTACTACATGAATGATAGAGGGTCTGTTACTACATCAATGATAGAGGGTCCGTTACTATATCAATGATAGAGGGTCCGTTACTACATCAATGATAGAGGGTCCGTTACTACATCAATGATAAAGGGTCTGTTACTACATCAATGATAAAGGGTCTGTTACTACATCAATGATAGAGGGCCCGTTACTACATCAATGATAAATGGTCCGTTTGTACGTCAATGATAGAGGGTCCATTACTACATCAATGATTAAGGGTCCGTTACTGCATCAATGATAGAGGGTCCGTTTCTACATCAATGATAGAGGGTCCGTTACTGCATCAATGATAGAGGGTCCATTACTGTATCAATGATAGAGGGTCCGTTACTACATCAATGATAGAGGGTCCGTTACTACATCAATGATAAAGGGTCCGTTACTACATCAATGATAGAGGGTCCGTTACTACATCAATGATAAAGGGTCCGTTACTACGTCAATGATTAAGGGTCCGTTACTACATCAATGATAAAGGGTCCGTTACTACAGCAATGATAGAGGGTCCGTTACTGCATCAATGATAGAGGGTCCATTACTACATCAATGATAGAGGGCCCGTTACTACATCAATGATAGAGGGTCCGTTACTACATCAATGATAAAGGGCCCGTTACTACATCAATGATAGAGGGCCCGTTACTACATCAATGATAAAGGGTCCGTTTGTACGTCAATGATAGAGGGTCCGTTACTACATCAATGATTAAGGGTCCGTTACTGCATCAATGATAGAGGGTCCGTTTCTACATCAATGATAGAGGGTCCGTTACTGCATCAATGATAGAGGGTCCATTACTGTATCAATGATAGAGGGTCCGTTACTACATCAATGATAGAGGGTCCGTTACTACATCAATGATAAAGGGTCCGTTACTACATCAATGATAGAGGGTCCGTTACTACATCAATGATAAAGGGTCCGTTACTACGTCAATGATTAAGGGTCCGTTACTACATCAATGATAAAGGGTCCGTTACTACAGCGATGATAGAGGGTCCGTTACTGCATCAATGATAAAGGGCCCGTTACTACATCAATGATAGAGGGCCCGTTACTACATCAATGATTAAGGGTCCGTTACTGCATCAATGATAGAGGGTCCATTTCTACATCAATGATAGAGGGTCCGTTACTACATCAATGATAAAGGGTCCATTACTACGTCAATGATTAAGGGTCGTTACTACATCAATGATAAAGGGTCCGTTACTACAGCAATGATAGAGGGTCCGTTACTACATCAATGATAGAGGGCCGATGTGGGTAAGACTTTTAGACAGGTCAAAATTCACAAGGCCGCAGGGACAGATGGATTACTAGGACGTGTACTGTGAGCATGCGCTGACCAACTAGCAAGTGTCTTCACTGATATTTTCAACCTCTCCCTGAACTAGATGTGACTGGTTGTCAACTGAAACATGGTAATAATATTCACCATGAACGAGATGTGATTGGTTATCAACTGAAACATTGTAATAATATTCGCCATGAACGAGATGTGACTGGTTATCAACTGAAACATTGTAATAATATTCACCATGAACGAGATGTGACTGGTTATCAACTGAAACATGGTAATAATATTCACCATGAACGAGATGTGATTGGTTATCAACTGAAACATTGTAATAATATTCACCATGAACGAGATGTGATTGGTTATCAACTGAAACATGGTAATAATATTCACCATGAACGAGATGTGATTGGTTATCAACTGAAACATTGTAATAATATTCCCCATGAACTAGATGTGACTGGTTATCAACTGAAACATGGTAATAATATTCACCATGAACGAGATGTGATTGGTTATCAACTGAAACATGGTAATAATATTCACCATGAACGAGATGTGATTGGTTATCAACTGAAACATTGTAATAATATTCCTGGTTCCTTACTACACTGTATTAGTTTCATTTGATGACCTCAGACATTGTTTATTGAGCTAAAACTGTTACATCAATGAAGCAAGAGCACTAACAGATCTGTGATCTGTGCTCATTGATGGGGACTGGTACATGTGCTGTAAAACAGCAATGCTTCCCTGCAGGGGAACACTGAAACCACACCATCCCAAGAGGAACTGGAAACTCTACTCGAAACTCCATTGGAGTACCTTTCATTATTTACTTGTTATTAAAGTGCCCAGAGTATTGAGGGGGGTGGAGACCGCAGTTTTGAACATATTTATGCTGTTCATTTTGAGAAGTCTCTCTGAAATGAAAGTGCAAGGTGTACTCTAACATTGGCATTGCTATATGTACCATCTTGTCAGACAAAACCACTGAATATGTGAAACAACAGGATGCCGCTGCAACTGAGGCGTGTTTAGCAGAGGTGTAGTAGACTAGTAGAGGTGTACCAGGAACTAACATCACCACTCTGTTCATCTGGGTAGAGGAAAGTAGACAGGAGGGTAGTCAGGAGACGCTGTAGAAACTCTGATACTGATAGGTGAGAATAAGGTGAAACATGGAGCACTTCAAGCCAGCATTTAACAGTCTGACCGACCAGCTGAGAAAAACAGCCAGTTTTACCGTGACCTTCTTCGCTCTTTTTCTTTACCAAGTTGTGTTGGATGAGCACTTAAAATGCTCATGTAAAGACGGTGTGAAACCAGAGGTTACAAACAACCAGTGTATCTTCTACATGTTGTTTCCAATTCTGATCTTGGTTCTCTTGACTCTCTGGATGGATGGAGAGTTTCAACGAGTCTTGAGAATTATACGCATATGCAAATGTAATTTGTGGAGAAGATTTTTCGCAATGCTCTTTAAGGCGGTCGCTATAGGGTCGCTGTGGGTTGTGTCTGTGCTTTTTGATGGGGACTGGTACGTGTGCCTTAAAAGAGTGATGCTTCCCTGCAGGAACAACACCACACCCTTCCAAGAGGAACTAGAAAAGCAACTCGAAACTCATTTCAAAACGGAGTCCATGGTGAGTACCTTTCATTATTTACTTGGTATTGGTTATCAAATTTCCCAGAATATTGAGGGGGGGGCCAGAGTACTGAGGAGGGGGGTGGAGACCAGTGGTGTGTTCAGTATGCTTAAACGTTTGCTACATTGCGGAACGGATTGTACTGAATATGATTCCCCACGTTTAGATTCTTGAACAGATCAGTCCAGACTTTAAGGAATGTTTTTCCCTTTTGGTGGGTGTGGAGAGGAGTGGCTTGAAGCAATGAGAGACGTATTTAAAGGGCACTGGCCATGCTGACAGCGTTCCCCCAGACACAACACAATCCCTCCAAGTTTTTCAACTGCCCGTTCAGTACAATACTGTTTCCCTTCAATTGAATGTTTCAGAACATAAAAACATATTGGACGCCGCCCAGAGTTTTGAGGGGGGTGAAGACCAGAGTATTGAGGAAGGCGGGGGTGGGGATCAGAGTATTGAGGGGGTGTGGAGACCAGAATATTGAGGGGGGGGGGGGGGACCAGAGTATTGGGAGGGAGGGTTTATGGACACCAGAATATTGGGTGGAGACAAGAGTATTGAGGCGGGTAGAAACCAGAGTATAGTTTGGTCTAAATATATTAGATTACCTTTAACATGAAAACACTTTTTGTTTCAGGTTATTGGATTGGTTCTGGTTCTGGGTCTGCTTGTTGTGACTTATATTCTGACTGCAGTACCTTGGAGGGATATCTGTTCTGTTATACGCAGAAAATGTACAAGGTACCAGAACATTAACGATTGCAGTACAATCAAAATGTATCACAAGATGCTTTATGAGGAGAGCATTTTGGAACAGATAGACATTGTTATTGAAAAAGAGTTAAAGAAAACAGCTAAAGAGCATGTAGTTCTTAAAATCAGAGAACTACTACCGCCCTCTTCGACTGCAGCCCCTCCAACCCCCGCCACACAGGGAGGAGACGGGCCAACCTCGACAACCCCCGCCACACAGGGAAGAGACGGGGCAAGCAGCAGCACCATCCGTCCTGAGTTGGAAGAAAGTAGGAGCAGCACCAATCCAGAGGTGGAAGATAGAGTGATCACCCTTGACAACCTTGATTTTGACAGGATATCTACGCTACATTCTCAAATAATCTGCTCGATGTTCCCAGAACAAACACATTCAGGGAACGATAACTGAAGAAGTGGCCAGATGCCACTACTTGAGGAAGGCCCTCAACCCTAACTTTGGTGTAATATATTTAGCATCAAATATGTAATGTTACATATACATTAATAGTATGATACACTGTATGTGAACTGTTTGTGAAAACTGTGGCATTTCAAGTGAAATACTCAAATCAGTCACACAAAAATGAACTGTAGTGAGTAGAAACCCTGTGTTTATAAGGATACATCTGTCTCACAATAAACTGTGTTTCTGGTTAAGGTGGCAGCAATAGTTTGGTACAATACAACCAGCATGGGTTATATGAGGGGGAGTGAGCAACTGTGGGTGATAAACCTTAACAACGACACTGTATAAGCTTTCATAATGTCACAGGGTGGAAATGTGAGCCGGTTGGCAAAAATGAGCCTGTTAGACCACAGTGATGGTTGACAGAGCTGTTCTAAATCATCTTTATTTCTAGACTATAAACAATATAACCTTCATTAATGAATATGTGTTAATATAACCAGTGAAATATTGTTTTTGTCTTTTTGTTCATATGTTGTTACTGTTGATTATATTCTGCCTTTATGTCTACCTTTAACAAAATTATATATTTATATATAATATTACTAACAATCTGTATTTCCTGTCTTCAATGTACCACATTTGTTCGCTTTGCATTTCTATACATGTTTATGCTGTTCATTATGAAGAGTCTCTAAAATAAAAATAATAGTTGTATTTTTTCCTGTACAGCCTTGATGGATCAGTTAATGACTGAATACATTTGTGTATTAATGGATCAAAATCAACACTGTCAGTCAACTGAAATCAACTTCCAATGATTGGGGTGAAATTGGATCGGTAAATTGGATCCTGCGCTTCATTTTGTAATTTCCTGTTGGTCTTTTCAGTGGATCCACATGTAGATATTTTTATTTTTATTTTATTTATTTATTTTTATTTTTTATTTCACCTTTATTTAACCAGGTAGGCTAGTTGAGAACAAGTTCTCATTTGCAACTGCGACCTGGCCAGGATAAAGCATAGCAGTGTAAACAGACAACACAGAGTTACACATGGAGTAAACAATTAACAAGTCAATAACACAGTAGAAAAAAAGGGAGTCTGTATACATTGTGTGCAAAAGGCATGAGGAGGTAGGCAAATAATTACAGTTTTGCAGATTAACACTGGAGTGATAAATGATCAGAGGGTCATGTACAGGTAAAATATATGCATATTCTTGGTACCACTTGAAAGGAAACACTTTGAAGTTTGTGTAAATGTGAAAGGAATGTAGGAGAATATAACACAATAGATCTGGTAGAAGATAATACAAAGAAAGAAACAACCATTCTTTGTATTTTTTTTTTGTACCATCATCTTTGAAATGCAAGAGAAAGGCCATCATGTATTATTCCAGCATAACTGCAATTTAGATTTTTGCCACTAGATGGCAGCAGTGTATGTGCAAAGCTTTAGACTGATCCAATGAGCCATTGCATTTCAGTTCAACATTTTGTATCAAGACTTCCCAAATGTGCCTAATTTGTTAATTAATAACTTTTCATGTTCAAAATTGTGCACTCTCCTGAAACATTAGCATGGTATTATTTCACTGTAATAGCTACTGTAATTTGGACAGCGCAGTTAGGTTAACAAGAATTTAAGTTTTCTGCCAATATAAGATATGTCTATGCCCTGGAAAATGTTCTTGTTACTCACAACCTCATGCTAATCGCATTAGCCTACATTAGCTCAACCGTCCCATGGATGGGACACCGATCCTGAAGAAGTTCTAACCTGTTTGGGATAGGGGGCAGCATTTTCACATTTGGATGAAAAGCGTGCCCAGAGTAAACTGCCTGCTACTCAGGCCCAGAAGCTAATATAAGCATATTATTAGTATATTGGATATAAACACTCTGAAGTTTCTACAATTGTTTGAATGATGTCTGTGATTATAACCAAACTCATATGGCAGGCGAAAACCAGACAGAAAATCCAACCAGGAAGTGAGAAATCTGAGATTTTAGTTTTTCAACTCATTGCCTATCGAATATACAGTGTCTATGGGGTCATATTGCATTTCCTAAGGCTTCCACTAGATGGCAACAGTCTTTAGAATCGTGTTTCATGCTTCTACTGTGAAGGGGGAGCGAATGAGATCTGTTTCAATCATGTGTCTGGCAGAAGGCCATGAGCTGGTCACGCGCGTGACCGTGAGAGCGACCTGCGTTCCATTGCATTTCTAAAGACAAAGGAATTGTCCGGTTGAAACATTATTGAATATTTATGATAAAAACATCCTAAAGATTGATTCTATACATCGTTTGACATGTTTCTACGAACTGTAATATAACTTATTGGACTTTTCGTTTGAACTTTCGCCTGGACTTGCCCATGCCTCGTGAGTTTGGATTTTTGAACTAAACACGCTAACAAAAGGAGGTATTTGGACATAAATGATGGACAAGACAAACATTTATTGTGGAACTGGGATTCCTGGGAGTGCATTCTGATGAAGATCATCAAAGGTAAGTGAATATTTATAACTCTATTTCTGACTTTTACTGACTCCACAACATGGTGGGTATCTGAATGTCTTGTTTTTGTGTCTGAGCACTGTACTCAGATTATTGCATGGTGTGCTGACACAGCGGTTGCATTAAGGAGAAGTGTTTCTTTAGTTCTGTGCATAACACTTGTATCTTTTCTCAAAGTTTATGATGAGTATTTCTGTAAATTGATGTGGCTCTCTGCAAATTCGGCGGATGTTTTTGAGGCGCATCCTTCCCCAGATCTGTGCCTAGACACAATACCTTTTTTTTTTGGTGGATTCATAGTTTAGCTATGAATTATGTTGTGGCACAATCTCACCGTCTCATCTCACTAACAATTACTAAGGTGAACACCAAATTTCACTATTGTGGCTCATCCCTATTGTGTCTAGCTTCACATTGAATTCTTATTCCATCATTACAACATCATTCTCCTCCGTATCTGACTGTTAGTTAGCTGCTAGCTTAGAAAGCCTGTGATTTTGTAACTATTAACCAAACTGATTCAAAGATGGATGATGATCTTAGAATCCCTGACCCTGGACCCATCTTCCTCTGCTTTCTTCACTGCCTCAGCATATGACACCTTCTGCACTACTCTGATCCTGGCAAGCTCAACCTGCCTTTTCTCTCAGTTTACATACAGAACTTTTCCACCGGTACTACACATTAATTTGTCTCATGTCCTCCTGCACACTTCTCACATCTTGGAATCTTCCTCCTACACACTGCTGCCACTTGACCTTTTAGGGCATATTGGCACCTAAACCATTGTAATGGGTTCATGTCAAATGTCACAACTTCCACCGAAGTTGGTTCCTCTCCTTGTTCCGGCGGCGTTCGGCGGTCGAAGCCACCGACCTTCGACCCATCGCTGATCCTCTTTTCATTTTCTCATTGGTTTTGTCTTGTCTTCCATCACAACTGGTTCCAATCCCATCAATTACATGTTGTGTATTTAACCCTCTGTTCCCCTTCATGTCTTTGTCGGTGATTGTTTATTGTAAGTGCTTGTGCACGTCTGTCCTGGTGTGCGTCAGGTTATGTACCCATTATTTGATTGTTCTCTTTTCCTGTGTTTTTATTTATTAAACTGCGCCGTTTGGAAACACAGTATTTGCTCTCCTGCGTCGGACTTCTCTGCCACCAGTACCACCCCACAACAAAAGCTTTCACAGGATAACTGACATCCCTAATTGGACTTTATCTGGTAAAACGTCTGCATCAAAACTCTAGAGTACAGACAGTTTCTTCTCTGTTTCACCACTGGGTCTGTGTGTGTTTCTGATGTTTTTACCAGAGTATTTAGGGGGGATTGAGTCTAGGGGTGCTTGAACATTTGCACATTTGGTTCAGGTTCGTGCCTCAGGACTGATTCTGGTTCTGCTTGTTGGGAATTTTATTCTGACTGCAATACCTTGGAGGAATTGATGTTGTAGACAATGCATGGATGTCAAACCTTACCACAGGGCACTATTTGAGGAGAATATTTGGGAAGAGACAGAAATTCTTATTGAAAAAGTTCTTATTGAAATTCTTATTGAAAAAGCCTATCATAGTAAAAAATGACTACCGCGCCTTTCGAATGCAGCTCGTAAACCATCACCAAACTGGGAGAAGGCGTGCCAACCATTACAGCCACCACCACACAGGGAGAAGGTGAGCCATCCATTACAGCCACCAACACACAGGGAGAAGGCGAGCCAACCATTACAGCCACCAACACACAGGGAGAAGGCGAGCAACCATTACAGCCACCACCACACAGGGAGAAGGCGAGCCAACCATTACAGCCACCAACACACAGGGAGAAGGCGGGCCAACCATTACAACCACCACCACACAGGGAGAAGGCGAGCCAACCATTACAGCCACCAACACACAGGGAGAAGGCGGGCCAACCATTACAACCACCACCACACAGGGAGAGGGCGAGCCAACCATTACAGCCACCACCTCACAGGGAGAAGGCGAGCCAACCATTACAACCACCATCACACAGGGAGAAGGCGAGCCAACCATTACAGCCACCAACACACAGGGAGAAGGCGAGCAACCATTACAGCCACCAACACACAGGGAGAAGGCGAGCCAACCATTACAGCCACCAACACACGGGGGGAAGGCGTGCCAACCATTACAACCAACACCACACAGGGAGAAGGCGAGCCAACCATTACAGCCACCAACACACAGGGAGAAGGCGGGCCAACCATTACAACCACCACCACACAGGGAGAAGGCGAGCCAACCATTACAGCCACCAACACACAGGGAGAAGGCGGGCCAACCATTACAACCACCACCACACAGGGAGAAGGCGAGCCAACCATTACAGCCACCACCACACAGGGAGAAGCCGAGCCAACCATTACAACCACCATCACACAGGGAGAAGGCGAGCCAACCATTACAGCCACCAACACACAGGGAGAAGGCGAGCAACCATTACAGCCACCACCACACAGGGAGAAGGCGAGCCAACCATTACAGCCACCAACACACAGGGAGGAGGCAGGCCAACCATTACAACCACCACCACACAGGGAGAAGGCGAGCCAACCATTACAGCCACCACCACACAGGGAGAAGGCGAGCCAACCATTACAACCACCATCACACAGGGAGAAGGCGAGCCAACCATTATAGCCACCAACACACAGAGAGAAGGCGAGCAACCATTACAGCCACCACCACACAGGGAGAAGGCGAGCCAACCATTACAATCACCACCACACAGGGAGAAGGTTGGCCAACCATTACAACCACCATCACACAGGGGGGAGGCGAGCTAACCATTACAACCTTTAGCATACAGGGAGAAGACGAGCCAACCATTACAACCTTTACCATACAGGGAGAAAGTGGGCCAACCATTATAACCACCATCACACAGGGGGTGGCGAGCCAACCATTACAACCTTTACCATACAGGGAGAAGGTGGGCCAACCATTACAACCACAACCACACAGGGAGAAGCTGGGCCAACCATTACAACCACCATCACACAGGGGGGAGGCGAGCCAACCATTACAACCACACAGGGAGAAGGTGGTCCAACCATTACAACCACCATCACACGGGGGGAGGCGAGCCAACCATTACAACCACAGCCATACAGGAAGGAGGCTGGGCAAACAGCAGCACCACCTATACTGATGTGCAAAATGGACTGATCCAAATTTACACCCTTAAGGACTTTGATTTTGACAATATATCTGATCTATTTTCTGATATAATGAGCTCTTGTCTTTGATTTTGACAAGATATTTGATCTATATTCTGATATAATGAGCTCTTGTCTTTGATTTAGAACTCAGCTGAGCCACAGTTTATGGAACAAAAACGGAAACCAGAAAAGAGCTAAACAAATTGAAGGAACGATAACTGAAGAAGTGGCCAGATGCCACTACCTGAGGAAGGCCCTCAACCCTAACTGTGGTGTAATATTGGTCAATGGTATAATGTCAATTGCTGCATTAAATGTGTGAAAAGTGACATTTAAAAAAATAAAATATGTAAAATGATAGACATTACTACTATCACATACACTGTATTTGAACCGTTTGTGAAAACTGTAGCTTTCAAGTGAAATACTAAAAACATGGGTCTGTTAGACCACAGTGATGGTTGACAGAGCTGTTCTAGGTTATCTTTATTTCTAGACTATAAACAATATAACCTTCATTAATGAATATGTCTTAATATAACCAGTGAAATATTGTTTTGGACTTTGATGCTAAAATTCATATTTTGTTGCTGTTGATTATATTCTGTCTTTGTCGACCTTTAAAATAACAATTATAATACGTATAATAACACTGACATTCTGTATCTCCTCCTGTCTTCAATGTACCACAGCTGTTCACTTTGCAATACTATACTTGTTTATGCTGTTCATTTTGATACGTCTCTAAACTTAAAGGCATAATTTTCTTATTGGACTTATAATGCAGTGATAAGCACATTTAGCTGCTTCCAATACATGTCTATCAAACCAAAATATAACCCACAGACACGGACCTTACTGAAAATCATCATTAGACTGTGTCACCCCAAAGTGGCCAAATATGTGAAATGTGACCCTCTGGTCCATGAACTAGATGTGATTGGTTATCAACTGAAACATTGTAATAATATTCACCATGAACTAGATGTGACTAGTTATCAACTGAAACATTGTAATAATATTCACGATGAACTAGATGTGATTGGTTATCAACTGAAACATTGTAATAATATTCACGATGAACTAGATGTGATTGGTTATCAACTGAAACATTGTAATAATATTCACGATGAACTAGATGTGACTAGTTATCAACTGAAACATTGTAATAATATTCTGTGTCTTACTATACTGTATTAGGTTCATTTGATGACCTCAAACATTGTTTGTGGAGGGAAGCAACACTGTTACATTGGTGCCGTGACCCGAATAACTGGTTGTTGCAGAAAAGGAGGAGGTCAAAGGGGGGTGTGAGTAACCGGTGTGAAATTGCTAGCTAGTTAGCGCGGTGCACACTATTAGCGTTCAATTGGTGATGTCACTCGCTCTGAGACATTGAAGTAGTTGTTTCCCTTGCTCTGTAAGGGCCGTGGCTTTTGTGGAGCTATAGATAACGGTGCTTCGTGGGTGGCATTTGTTGATTTGTTCAGAGGGTCCCTGGTTCGAGCCCAGGTTGAGGCGAGGAGAGGGACGGAAGCATCACTGTTATACAAGCAAGAGTACAAACAAATCTGGGACCAAGACACCACAGCTATGTTCACATTGCAACACTGAACATGTTTATGCAGTGGATTCTCTCATTCTGACAAGTCTCTCTTAGATTAAAGGCATAGTTTTCTTACTGAACTTCTTCTTCACTCTGCCCTAGATTTAGTGCAGGACATATATACTTCTCAACGAGGCAGACAATCTTTGCATTTATCACAGATGACTGACGTCTGGGTTAACCACAGACCATGAACAACAGGATGGAGCTTCAAACATTGTTTGACAAAGATAGCAATGGAGTTAGCAAAGAGTACAAACCAAGACACCACAGCTGTAGCGTTCACATTGCAACTCTCACCCCCACCGTGGGAACAAGACACCACAGCTGTGGTGTTCACATTGCAACTCTCACCCCCACCGTGGGACCCAAGCACCAAAAAAGCCTTCACTTTCTCTTCACTGCCCAAGTGAGGTGCAGTCATCCTTGGCCTCCCACATATTTAGCAGATGTTATTGCGGGTGTAGCGAATTGCTTGTGTTCCAACAGTGCAGAGGTGTCTAACAATTCACAACAACACACACAAATCTTAAAGTTAAAGAGTGGAATATAAATATCAGATTGAGCAATGTCGGAGTGGCATTGACTAAAATACAGTAGAATAGAATACAGTATATACATATGAGATGAGTAAAGCACTATGTAAACATTATGTAAACATTATTAAAGTGTCGAGTGTTCCATTATTAAAGTGGCCAGTGATTCCACGTCTATGTATATAGGGCAGCAGCCTCTAAGGTGCAGGGTTGCATAACCAGGGGGAAGCCGGCTAGTGATGGCTATTTAACAGTCTGATGGCATTGAGATAGAAGCTGTTTTTCAATCTCTCGGTCACACCATGATACACCTGTACTGACCTCGCCTTCTGGATGATAGCGGGGTGAACAGGCCGTGGCTCGGATGGTTGATGGCCTTGCTGAATTTATTTGGCCTTCCTGTGGTATCGGGTGCTTTATCGGGTGCTTTAGGTGTCCTGGAGGCCAGGTAGTTTACCCCCGGTGATGCGTTGGGCAGACCGCACCCCCCTCTGGAAAGCCCTGCTGTTGTGGACGGTGCAGTTGCCGAACCAGGTGGTGATACAGCCTGACAGGTTGCCGTCCCGTCAATGTGGATAGGGGGGTGCTCCATCTGCTGTTTCCAGAAGTCCATTATCATCTCCTTTGTTTTGTTGACGTTGAGTGAGAGGTAATTTCCTGGCACCACTTTCTGAGGGTCCCCACCTCCTCCCTGTAGGCTGTCTCGTCATTGTTGGTATACAGGCCTACTACTGTTGTGTCGTCTGCAAAATTGATGATTGAGTTGGAGGTATACGTGACCATGCAGTCATGGGTGAGCAGGGAGTACAGGAGGGGACTGAGCACGCAGCCTTGTGGGGCGTGAGGTGAAGGTGTTGTTTCCTAACTTCACCACCTGGGGGCGGCCTGTCAGGAATTCCAGGACCCAGTGGAGGGTACTCTTGGAGGGCAATATGGTGTTGAATGCTGAGCTGTAGTCAATGAACAGTATTCTTACATAGGTATTCCTCTTGTCCAAATGGGATAGGACAGTGTGCAGTGCGATGGCGATTGCATTGTCTGTGGATCTATTGGGTCAGTAAGCTACTTGATGTGGTGTCTAGGGTGTCAAGAAAGGTAGAGGTGATATGATCCTTAACTATCCTCTCAAAGCACTTCATGATGACAGAAGTGAGTGCTACGGGTCAATAGCCATTTAGCTTAGTTACCTTTGCTTTCTTGGGTACAGGAACAATGCTGAACATCTTGAAGCCAATGGTGACAGCAGACTGGGATAGGGAGAGATTGAATATGTCCATAAACACTCCAGCCAGCTGGTCTGTGCATGATCTGAGGATGCGGCTAGGGATTCCGTCTGGGCTGGCAGCCTTGCGAGGGTTAACACGCTTAAATGTCTTATTCATGTCAGCAACAGAGAATGAGAGCCCAACGGTCCTTGGTAGCGGGCCACATCGGTGGCACTGTGTTATCCTCAAAGCGGGCAAAGAAGGTGTTTAGCTTGTCTGGAAGCAAGACGTCAGTCTCTGTGACGTGGCTGGTTTTCCTTTTGTAGTCTGTGATTGTCTGTAGACCCTGCCACATACGTCTCATGTCTGAACCGTTGAATTGCGACTCCACTTTGTCTCTGTGACATTTTGCCTGTTTGATTGCCTTACGGAGGGAATAACTACATTGTTTTGTATTCAGCATTGGTTAAATGGGATGGTTCGCGCTTTCAGTTTTGCGCGAATGCTGCCGTCTATAGCTTTTAATAGTCACAGTGGGTACATCTCTTATACACTTCTTGATGAACTCAGTCACCGTATCCGTGTATTTGTTGATGTTATTCTCAGAGGCTACCCCGAACATATTCCAGTCTGCGTGGTCAAAACAATCTTGAGGCATCCAGTGGTCCAATGTTTTTTCCAGAATGAGTATTGCAGTACTACAATGTGTTGGTAGAACGTTTTCCTCAAATTTGCTTTGTTAAAATCCGCAGCTAAAATAAATGTGGCCTCAGGATATGTAGTTTCCAGTTTGCAAGTCCAGTGTAGTTCATTGAGGGGCGTCGTGGTATCGGCTTGAGGGAGAATATACACAACTGTGACTATAACCAAAGAGAATTCTCTTGGGAGGTAATACGGTCGGCATTCTAGGTCGGAAGAACAAAAAGGATTTGAGTTTCTGTATTTTATCACAATCACACCATGAGTAGTTTATCAGGAAACATACACCCCCGCCTTTCTTCTTCTTTGAGAGTTCTTCATTCCTGCCCACATGATGTACTGAGAACCCATCTAGTTGTATGGACAGGAACAGTATATC